>NC_133328.1:16666675-16729349 GCF_042186555.1 Aquarana catesbeiana
GTTTTAGCGGCGCATTACCGGCTGTGTGGGTGCGAGAGTGGGGCGCTTTTAACCCCAAAGAAGGGGGTTAAAAGCGCCGCTGCCGAAGCACTGCCCATTGATTTCAATGGCAGGGGCGGTGGAGGAGCACCGCCCCAAAGACACTGCTTTTTTATTTCTCACAAAAGTGAGTACACCCCTCACATCTTTTATAATAAAATATTTACACTTTTCATGTGACAACACTGAAGAAATGACACTTTGCTACAATGTAAAGTAGTGAGTGTACAGCTTGTATAACAGTGTAAATTTGCTGTCCCCTCAAAATAACTCAACACACAGCCATTAATGTCTAAACCGCTGGCAACAAAAGTCAGTACACCCCTAAGTGAAAATGTCCAAATTGGCCCAAAGTGTCCATATTTTGTGTGGTCACCATTATTTTCCAGCACTGCCTTAACCCTCTTGGGCATGGAGATCACCAGAGCTTCACAGGTTGTCACTGGAGTCCTCTTCTACTCCTCCATGATGACATCACAGAGCTGGTGGATGTTAGAGACCTTGCGCTCCTCCACCTTTCGTTTGAGGATGTCCCACAGATGCTCAATAGGGTTTAGGTCTGGAGACATGCTTGGCCAGTCCATCACCTTTACCCCCAGCTTCTTTAGCAAGGCAGTGGTCGTCTTGGAGGTGTGTCTCCAAAGGGAGGGGATCATGCTCTGCTTCAGTATGTCACAGTACATGTTGGCATTCATGGTTCCCTCAATGATCTGTAGCTCCCCAGTGCCGGCAGCACTCATGCAGCCCCAGACCATGACACTCCCACCACCATGCTTGACTGTAGACAAAACACACTTGTCTTTGTCCTCCTCACCTGGTTGCCCCAACACACGCTTGTCACCATCTGAACCAAATAAGTTTATCTTGGTCTCATCAGAACACAGGACATGGTTCCAGTAATCCATGTCCTTAGTCTGCTTGTCTTCAGCAAACTGTTTGTGGGCTTTCTTGTGCATCATCTTTAGAAGAGGCTTCCTTCTGGGACAACAGTCATGCAGACCAATTTGATGCAGTGTGCGGCGTATGGTCTGAGCACTGACAGGCTGACCCCCCACCCTTCAACCTCTGCAGCAATGCTGGCAGCACTCATACATCTCATTTCCCAAAGACAACCTCTGGATATGACGCTGAGCACGTGACCTCAACTTCTTTGGTCGATTATGGTGTGGCCTGTTCTGAGTGGAACCTGTTCTGTTAAACCACTGTATGGTCTTGGCCACCGTGCTGCAGCTCAGTTTCAGGGGGCTTGGCAACCTTCTTATAGCCTAGGCCATCTTTATGTAGAGCAACAATTCTTTTTTTCAGATCCCCAGAGAGTTCTTTGCCATGAGGTGCCATGTTGAACTTCCAGTGACCAGTATGAGAGAGTGAGAGCGATAACACCAAATTTAACACACCTGCTCCCCATTCACACCTAAGATCTTGTAACACTAACGAGTCACATGACACTGTGGAGGGAAAATGGCCAATTTGGCCCAATTTGGACATTTTCACTTAGGGGTGTACTCACTTTTGTTGCCAGCGGTTTAGACATTAATGGCTGTGTGTTGAGTTATTTAGAGGGGACAGCAAATTTACACTGTTATACAAGCTGTACACTCACTACTTTACATTGTAGCAAAGTGTCATTTCTTCAGTGTTGTCACATGAAAAGATAGAAGAAAATATTTACAAAAATGTGAGGGGTGTACTCACTTTTGTGAGATACTATATATATCATACATACATTGGGTAAAATTAATTATTGATCCCCCTGCAGATTTTGGAAGTTTGCTCACTTACCAAGAAATGAAGGGTCTATAATTTTTATCATAGGTTCATTTTAAATGATAGAGACAGAATATCAACCAAAAATCAGAATAAAACACACAATACAAATGCTATAAATTGAGTTGCAGTTCAGTGAATAAAATAAGTATTTGATCCCCAAGCAAAACATGACTTTATACTTGGTGGAGAAACCCTTGTTGGCGAGCACAGAGGTCAGACGTTTCTTGTAGTTGGTGACCAGGTTTGCAGACATCTCAGGAGGGATTTTGGTCCTCTCTTCTTTACAGATCTTCTCTAAATCCTTAAGGTTTCTTGGCTGTCTCTTGGCAACTTGAAGTTTCAGCTCCGCCATACATTTTCTATAGGATTAAGGTCTGGAGACTGGCTAGGCCACTTCATGACCTTAATGTGCTTCTTCTCCTTTGTTGCCTTGGCGGTATTCTTTGGGTCATTGTCATGCTGGATGACCCATCCATGACCCATCTTCAGTGTTCTGGCTGAGAGAAGAAGGTTCTCCTCTAAGATTTTACAATACATGGCCCCGTCTATTAGCCCCTCAATGCGGCAGAGAAACAGCCCCAAAGCATAATGTTTCCACCTCCATGGCTGATTGTAGGGATGGTGTTCTTAGGGTCATAGTCAGCATTTTTCTTCCTCCCAAAGCGTTCCGCTTCTGCTGTGAATATGCACAGCAGAAGCCGATCTGCAGGTGCCGGTGTTCTATATAAACATTCCTCCGATGGGTATGCGCATGCGCAGTAACCAACGTCACTCCAGCTGATATGTTGATCAGCTGGAGTAACATCAACACAGCGCATGCGCAGATTGTTGGAGGCAGTATTCGAAGATCTGCTAAGCGCCAAGGGAGAATGTATTTGTCAGATTCTGCCTTTGCTATTGCGGGTTGTGGGTGTGTTGAAGGGCAGGTTTTGCGTGTGTTTTTAACCCGCCCTTAGACACAAACGAGTTTATCACACTGAACCCGCCGTGCAACAGACAAAAAAACATGGCGTTCAATACAGGCAAAACCCGCCCCGCAACAGCGGGACAGAAAGTGACAAGTACGTTCTCACTCCGCTGTTAGCACAGTGTCCAATAATGCCTCCGATATGCACATGCGTTGCGTTGACGTCACGCCACCTGGAGTGACGTTTGTTACTGCGCATGCGCAGACCCATCGGAGGCATTTTTTGACGGGAGGCATTTCTCAATAGAACACTGGGCACTCCATGTCCTCTGGCACCCACTGATCGTCTGTAAAGCACGCAATCTGCCTTGTTTACAGGAGGGAAAGGATGGATTCCATTCCAGAGACTAAAATCCATTTCTTCCCCCTAGTAAAAACAACACACATGGTAACCTAAAACACTTGCTAGGCACACATTTAACCCTTTGATCACCCCTGATGTTTAAACCCTTCCCAGCCAGTGTCATTAGTACAGTGCATATTTTCGTTAGCACTGATCACTGTATTAGTGTCACTGGTCCCCAAAAAGTGTCGGTGTCAGATTGTCCGCCACGATATCGCAGCCCCCGGTATAAATCGCTGATCGCCGCCATTACTAGTAAAAAAAAAACTAATTAGAAATTCCAGTATATATCACATAGTTTGTAGACGCTATAATGTTTACGTAAGCCAAATCATGTACGCTTATATTGGGATTTTATTTTTAACAAAAATATGTAGCTGAATACACATTGGTCTAAACTTATGAAGACTTATTAGAGAAAAAAAAATTTTTTTTTTTTTTTAAATTGGATATGTTTTATAGCAGAAAGCTTTTTGTTTTTCGCGCTATAAAATAGAAATGGCAGAGGTGATCAAATGCCACCAAAAGAAAGGTCAAATTTGTGGGTAAAGTAAGGATATAAATTGTATTTGGGTACAGCGTTGCAACGGCCGCGCAATTGTCAAAGTAACGCAGTGCTGTTTCGCAAAAGAGCTTTCTTTTGGTGGTGTTTGATCCCCCTCCTGCGCTTTTTATTTTTTGCACGATAAACAAAAAACGACCGGCAATTTTGAAAAAAAAAAGAAAACCATTTTTTACTTTCTGCTATAAAACATATCCAATAAAAAAAATCTAATTTCTTTTCAATTTAGGCCAATATGTATTCTGTTACATGGTTTTTGGTAACAAAAATCCCAATAAGTGTATATTGATTGGTTTGCGCAAAAGTTATCGTGTCTACAAATTATGGGATATTTTTGTGGAATTTGTATTTATTTATTTATTTATTTATTGCTAGTAATGGCTGCAATCAGCGACTTATAGCGGGACTGCGACATTGCAGAGGACACTAAGTGATACTTTTGACACTTTTTTTTTTTTTTTTTTTTTTTTTTTTTTTTTGGGACCAGTGACACCAATACAGTGATCATTGCTAAATAATATGCACTGTCACTGTACTAATGACACTGGCTGGGAAGGGGTGATCAAAGGGTTAATTGTGTCCCTGGGAAATGCTTTCTAACTGTGGGGAAGGTGCTTGTACTGTAAGAAGACAGATCTGTGTTTAGCAGAAACACAGGATCTCGGTCTTCCATACTAGCAGAACAGCGATCTGCCTTGTTTACATAGGAAGACCACCGTTCCGTCTGCCTCTGGAATGATCGGCAGGTCCTGGCAGACATTGGGTCCGCATGACCCGCTGATTGGCTCCCGTTGTGTCCAATTACAGAGGGAGCTGCTCACCGGTGGAGTGCGTGTGCGCCCCAGACCAGGAAGAGCGAAATTGCGTGCAGGTAAGGGATTTCGCGCAGAGAGGTCGCCCTGCTGCAGTAATGTACGTGGAGCTTCTTTCTTCTTCTCCTGATCCATGCTGTAGAAGAGTTATTTCTCCAATATGAAGTCCGGGTTCCAGCGATAAAGTCAGAATGTGCTATATATACAGATGGGATTTACAGGAAGGGCTATTGATGCTTCATACCACAGCTGTACTATAAGGAAGGCTCTGTGTTTGATTTTCCATCTCTTCCCCTTCCCAGATCCACAACGGACCGCCTCATGGCTCCAACTTTGGGTATTCTTACGCCAAGAGGATGATCGACGTCCAGAACAGGTGAGTTTGGAGCTACGGGACCGGCCGGAGCACAAACAGTAACTGGATGAATGAGATTTGGAGGGGATCTGACTGCTGGTCCTTCAGTCACTGCACGTTTTTCAGTAGACGTCACCCAGATAGTGAAATGGTAACCCAGTTAGAGCAGGGGGTCTCAAACTGGCGGCCCTCCAGCTGTTGCAGAACTACAAGTCCCCATGAGGCATTGCAAGGCTGACAGTTACAAGCATGACGCCGACAGGCAGAGACTTGATGGGACTTGTAGTTCTGCAACAGCTGGAGGGCCACCAGTTTGAGACCCCTGATTAGAGACTGGACGTGCTACATACAGTATGTCCAAAAAAAAAAAAAACCGTCACTGAAGTACACAGGGTGTGTATAATAGTACGTCCTCGCCTTCTGCAGCTCCCTTCCTCAAGCTTGCCGACAATTCCCAACTGTCAAAATACAGCCGGGAGTTGCTGTGTAAATACAGAAGACGTAGAAGCTGCTGCTGTCAAAAAATGGATCATCTGATGCAGTTTTTCTCAACTTTTTTTTTTTTTTTTTTCAGTAAAGGCACCCTTTAAAATTCCGCCTCAGTCGAGGCACCCCCATTCTAAAGTTTAAAAACGAAACAAATAGTTTTACATAACACAGCAACAACTACAGACGTAAGACGCCAAACGTTGGAGGAGATTATTTCTACCAAAGCAAACACAACTTTGCACGCGCTGGTACTGATTAGTATTCCAATGTTTCTCTTCTCCCTCAGTTTTTTTTTTTTTTCCCCTCAATCAGTTGATGTGATACCAGAGCTGATGGAGAGGGGCAGGAAAGGAGCAGAGGAGGATGCTGTGCAGGTGCCGGATGTCCTCCTTGGCAACAGATGATGTAGTTGGTTGTTGGGACACTCGTGGCTGGAAGGCTGTTGTAATGGTGCACAATTAAAACTTGTGGTTTTATGTAATTAATAGGCAGGCTCGATCCTTCCGCCCGGCTTGTATGCAATTTCTAGGCATTTTTCCAAGACGCCTGAAGGCACCCTGGTTTGAAAAAGGCTGATCTGATGCCGTGTTTATGAACATTTTCAGATGTGAGATGGGGAGATATAAAGTAATGTTGTTACTTTTGTGTCTGCTCTGTTTCATTTATCTGCAAATCAAAGGGATGAGCTTCTATCTGTATATATTGTCAGTTAAAGGATAAGTTCACTTTTAAAGGGAAAAAAAAAAAATGCAAATTTTTTGCAGGTTAAAAAAAAAGTGCATTTACTATAATATTATTATTATTATTATTATTATATATATATATATATATATATATATATATATATATATAATTATTGTGTTTTTATTTATATATATATATATATATATTATATTATATTATTGTGTTATATATAATTTATTTTTTTTTGTGCCTGAAAAGCATTGCACCCACGTTTTAGCAGATCGGCTTTGTGTTCGCTGGTCAGGGAGATGCTGCAGGAGCAGGAACGTGTTCCACCCTAAAAACGGATGGAACATATTCCCGAAGGTGAACTTATCTCTAAAGGCCCCTTTCGCACTGGGGCCGTGGCTGCGTTGGCGCTAAAGCACCGCTTGTTTTAGTGGCTGTTTTAGCGGCGGACGCTAGTGGCATGCTTTTGACCCCAAAGAAGAGGTTAAAAGCTTTTCAGGAAGACTCTGCCCATTCATTTCCATGGCCAGGGTGTTTTGGGAGCGATGTATACAGCGCTACCAAACCGCTCTCAAAGATACCGCTCGCAGGACTTTTCCTAACGTCCCGCAAGCGCACCGTCCCTTTGTGAAAAGTCACACTGAAATGAATAGGAGGCGCTTTACAGGCACTATTTTTGGTGCTAAAACGCCTGAAAACCGCCTCAGTGTGAAAGGGATCTTAACCACCCACTGAATAGACAAATGACGGGAGGGTGGCTCTCTCGTTCTGGGCTGACATCACCTCACTCTCGCCGCACTTTGCGTGCCCATGGCGATCAGAGGCGTGCTGTGTCCCTGGGACCCGGTGTATCCCCGGTCTCGGTAAAGAGCCGATGCTAAGGGCGCTTTACCCATGTGATCAGATGTGTCCAATCACAGCTGATCACAAGGGTAAACAAGGAAATGTCGGTTATCGGCTTTCCTCTCCTCACACTGACAGCGGCATTTCTTTATACTGATCATCAGTGCAGCCCCAAAAGTGCCCATCAGTGATGCCAGTCGGTGATACTAGTCAGTGCCACCTATTAGTGCTGCCTCATCAGCACACATCGAAGAGAAAATTTTGGAAATAATAAATTTTTCTCAACAAAATAAAATAAACTTTTTTTTAATTTTATTTTTTTTCCCCCAAATTTTCGGTCTTCTTTTTTTTTTTTTTTTTTTTTTTTTTTTTTCCATTTTTGTAGTAAGATAAAAAAAAACAGCAGTTATTAAATATCACCAAAAAGTTTTCTGTCTAAAAAAAAAAAAAAGTTAAAAATGTCATCTGGGTACAGTGTTGGTTGACCGTGCAATTGTCATTCAAAGTGTGAAAAGCTGAAAATTGGCCTGGGCAGGAAGGGGGGGGGGGGTAGTGCCCGGTAGGCAAGTGGTTAAAGCAACCTGACAGGTTAAAAAAATGAAAGGATGAGTTCACCTTTTTAGTAACCTGTTCCCACACCCACCACTGATCGTGAGTGCGATGCTTTGCAGGTTACTGTGGGAGGAAAGAAAATAGCAAATGTGCTGTATATGAATGACCGAACGGCAGTCATCTAGATTTAACCCTTTCATGACTAAGCCTATTTTTTGACATTTTGGTGTTTACAAGTTAAAATCCGTATTTTTTGCTAGAAAATTACTTAGAGACCCCAAACATTATCTATCTATCTATCTATCTATCTATCTATCTATCTATCTATCTATCTATCTATCTATCTATATCAGAGAATCTAGACCATAAAATGGCGATTGTTGCAATATTTTATGTCACACGGTATTTGTGCAACTTTTTGGGAAAAGGGACACTTTCATGAATTTAAAAAAAAAAAAAACAAAACCGTAAAGTTAGCCCAATTTATTTTGTATAATGTGAAAGATGATGTTACGCCGAGTAAATAGATACCAAACATGTCACACTTTATAATTGCACGCACTTGTGGAATGGCGACAAACTACGGTACCTCTGACGATCGCGGCGATACCTCACGTGTGTGATTTGAACACCGTTTACATATGCGGGCGTGACTTCCGTATGCGTTTTCTTTGCTGCGCGGGGACGGGGGCGCTTTAAAAAAGTTTTTTTTTTTTCTTTATTTTTATATTAATAAATTGTGTTTAAAAAAAAAAAAAAAAAATTGATCACTTTTATTGCTGTCACATGGAATGTAAACATCCCTTGTGACAGTAATAGGTGGTGACAGGTACTCTTGACAGGTACCCCCAATCCCTCCTTTCCACTTCAAAGTATTCAGATCGCCGTTTTCAGCGATTCTGAATACTGTATATTTATTTAAAACCGGCGCCATTGGCAGCTGAGTAAACGGGAAGTGACGTCATGACGTCGCTTCCGTGTTTACAATCAGGAGACTGGCACAAAGCCGTTTCCGGCTTCATGCCAGTCTGTCCCTAGCCGCCGGAGGTGGCGGATTGTCGATCGGGAGGCCCGTTGAGAGCGGCGGGAGGTGGGTGGGGGGGGGGCGTCCCCTCCCACTCCTCCGGTATAACAGCAGAGCGGCTTTTAGCCGCATCGGTTGTTATCCCTGGAAAGCCAAACGCCGGCTCTAAAAAAACGGTACCGGGATGATGCCTGCAGCTGCGGGCATCATCCCGGTATAACCCCCGACAGCCAAGGCCGCGTATCTGCGTGCGCTCGGCGGGAAGGGGTTCATATTATTCCAGATGTTCCCATCCCCCTGCCAGAAAAGCGAGCATGCCCAGCAAGTGCACTTGTTAGTGGAGGAAATGGTTTGTTCGGACCACCTTGGCCCACACAATCTAATCAGAGTTGCAGTGTCAGTTGCTGTTGTCACGAGCGATCGCGGGAGCCCGGCAGTCATCGCGCCCGCCGGGCACTCGCATCGGCTCCGAGGGCGAGCAGCTTGCGCCCCCCAGTGGCCACAGGGCGCAGCGACGTAACACATAAGGTCGTTTCGCCCAGCCGTGCCATTCTGCCGCAGTAAAACTGCGGCGGCTGGTCGGCAAGTGGTTAAATGGCTTGTATTGTGAGCATTTCAATTTGTTGTGAACAAGCGCGTTTTTTTTCGTGTGAAACGCGTCAACTGATCATCACTGCAATTTTTTGTCTGGCTCGTGACAAAGACATTTTCTACAGCATCTTTTGGATCCAAGTGTGCGATTAAATCTTTTCTTTTCTTGATATTGGCTACGGTGATGAGCCGGGTGTGTCCATTTTTTTGCCTGAAGCGGTGTGTGCATCCTTGTTCTGTTTCCTGATTACTCAGAGGAAAGAAGCAGCAGACAGAAAATGACACTTCGTGCTCTGTACACACTATAGAGGGAAATGCTTTGTTCATATTTCATGTCTGAGGTTTACAACCACTTTAATATTCCTGGATATTGGTATACAATGTAATGACCTCCTCTCTCTCCCTCTCCTCTCTCTCCCTCTTCTCTCCTCTCCTCTCCAGGGCGTACTTTGAGCAGCACGGCTGCAAGTTCACCTCTGTCATCCCCACCAACGTCTTCGGCCCGCACGACAACTTTAACATAGAGGATGGACACGTCCTGCCGGGGCTCATCCACAAGGTGTATCTGGCCAAACGTGAGCAATGCTGCTTGCTGCTGTCTGTGGTTTTGGGGAGGGGGAGGGGGAATCATTGGCGCCCCTTGTGTTTTTACCCACAGATGGGAATTTTGGGATCTATAGTCCCCCCCCCCCCCGTAGCGACTTTTTATAGGTCCCTAGCCTGGCTTTTCTTCCCAGACTGGCTGTCCCTGGACCGCCCCTTTTTTATCTAGTGGAGATCTGAAATGAAAATTCCGAAACGGAAAATTCAGGATGCACTTGTCCGAAAACCAAAAAAGAAGAGTAATTTATGTGGCTGGTGTTTTTGCATTGAAGTTGATATGATGCAATTTTGCATTGCAGTCAGTGGAGGGGGGGGGGGGGGGTTTGCATTGCAGTCAGTGGAGGGGGGAGGGTTTTGCATTGCAGTCAGTGGAGGGGGGGGGGGGGTTTGCATTGCAGTCAGTGGAGGGGGGGGGGGTTTGCATTGCAGTCAGTGGAGGGGGGGGGGGGTTTGCATTGCAGTCAGTGGAGGGGGGGGGGGGGTTTGCATTGCAGTCAGTGGAGGGGGGGGGGTTGCATTGCAGTCAGTGGAAAGGGGGGGGGGGGTTTGCATTGCAGTCAGTGGAAGGGGGGGGGGTTTGCATTGCAGTCAGTGGAAGGGGGGGGGGGGTTTGCATTGCAGTCAGTGGAAGGGGGGGGGGTTTGCATTGCAGTCAGTGGAAGGGGGGGGGGGGTTTGCATTGCAGTCAGTGGAAGGGGGGGGGGGTTTGCATTGCAGTCAGTGGAAGGGGGGGGGGTTTGCATTGCAGTCAGTGGGGGGGGGGTTTGCATTGCAGTCAGTGGAGGGGGGAGGATTTTTGCATTGCAGTCAGTGGAGGGGGGGGGGGGATTTTTGCATTGCAGTCAGTGGAGGGGGGGTTTGCATTGCAGTCAGCGGGGGGGGGGGGGGGGGGGGGTTTGCATTGGAAGGGGGGGGATTATTGTAGTCAGCGGGGGAGCGTTTTGCATTGCAGTCAATGGGGGGGGGGTGATTTTTGCATTGCAGTCGGGGGGGGGGGGGGATTTTTGCATTGCAGTCAGTGGAGGGGGGGGGGGGGCTTGCATTGCAATCAATGGAGGGGGAGGTTTGCATTAGTTAGTGGAGGGGGGGGGGGGTAGGTTTTTTTGCATTGCAGTCAGTGGGGGGGGGGGGGATTTTTGCATTGCAGTCAGTGGAGGGGGGAGATTTTTGCATTGCAGTCAGCGGGGGGGGGGGGGTGGGGGTGGATTATTGCAGTCAGTGGGGGGGCGTTTTTGCATTGCAGTCAATGGGGGGGGGGGGGTGATTTTTGCATTGCAGTCTGGGGGGGGAGAGCAGGGGGGATTTTTGCATTGCAGTCAGTGGAGGGGGGGACTTTTGCGTTGCAGTCAGCGGAGGGGGGGGTTTGCATTGGAAGGGGGGGTCATTGCAGTCAATGGGGGGGGGATTTTTGCATTGCAGTCGGGGGGGTAGGGGATTTTTGCATTGCAGTCAATGGGACGCAGCATGCGATTATCGGACTTTTTTTTTTTATCAGCAAAATGCTGATAACCCTATTTTCGTCCAATAAATCTTCGGCGCCCAATATATCGGTGCATCCCTACTTTCACTTATTGGATTTCAGTTCTTTCAATCATGGAGGGTCATCATCACATGTGGGCGTTACCTAGGTGGTCTGCATGCAAATACAGCCGGCCTAAGAGCACCCACTTCTCCAGACTGACACCCCACCCATTACGCCATTTTGATATTTGCATAACAGCTCCCAGGAGCCGGCCCACTGCTTGCACCGGGGCTGAGGGCTCTTGAGAGAAGTGCTGAGGCCGGGTGCTGTGATATATAAGGATTGATGTTGGCATAGTGGGGGGTCTTCCCTTTCTAGGGTCCTTTAATGTTTTCTGTAAGCTATGTGCAGAGCCCTGCTGGCCCCTCCCACCAGCCTAGATCTTCCTGCTTTGCATAGAGAAGCACAGAACGGGATCATTTTGTTGAGGAGGAGCTTTAACATCCCTCAGTATGCCCGGACCAGCACTGCATCCCTTCCCATGGCTATTGCTGAGCTTTTGTATGACCTCAGGAAACGCAGCTCCGCATTACAAATAAAATGCTGCGTGTTTTTTTTATTTCAGAAAACGGAACCCCGTTGACTATCTGGGGCACCGGGAAGCCGCGGCGGCAGTTCATCTATTCGCTGGTGAGCTACCTTTCTGTAATAAATGCAATTCATCAAATGACGGTCTAAACTAAAGCTCACTAACTGTCGGATATCTTGTAAAATGAGTAAATGACTTCAAGATAAATCCACATAATAATCCTATTGAGTTACAGAAGTAAAATAATGTCACCCAGGAAAACGGGGCAGGTCAAAGGCCATTGAGTTTACCTTGATCTCACCTGGCAACTAGAGTCAGCAGGTTTGTGCTTCTGGGTGGGCTGCAGCCTCTTGTCTTATGATCTTGTGGCATTCACAAGGAGGAGATGAGGAGAGGTTTGTGTTCTTTATGATGCATCAGAAACGAAGTAGGCAGGGCTGACACCATGCACTAAGGCATTCAGAGCCAAAAACGCACTGTATTGTCATGTCACAGAGGAAGGTAGGAGCACACTATATTTCTGGCACAATTATTTTTCTGTACTTTTAGCGTGTTTAAAGAGATGAAACGTGGGGGAATGTACATGTATTGTGGAGGTGTTCTAAAGAAAACAGGAGCATGATGTAGCACGTGGTGCTGTTCTGATCTGTGGTGTGCTTGCTCAGAAAGCATGGTCAGCAGTGCCCACCCCTGCAGATCAGGAAGTGGTAACAGACAGCACACGCAGTAGAGAGGGAGAGGTGACGGGCGGTGTGCATGCAGAGGAGAGGGAGAGGTGACAGGCGGCCCACACGCAGAGGAGAGGGAGAGGTGACGGGTGGCGCGCACACAGAGGAGAGGGAGAGGTGACGGGCGGCGCGCACACAGAGGAGAGGGAGAGGTGACGGGCGGCGCGCACACAGAGGAGAGGGAGAGGTGACGGGCGGTGCGCACACAGAGGGGAGAGGTGACAGTGCTGCCTTTGGCAGCAAACACACATTGAAGATGAGAACCATCATTTAATGCAGCAGGAGGAGGCGGCGGCTTGTCAGCATGAATAAAGTTATTTGATGAATGTTAACTCATACCAGCTAGCATGTCCCCGACTCAGAACCTCTACTGTGACATGCAGAGAAATAGACAGTTGGTATGAATTGCAACACAAGGTGGCAGCTAGTACATCGAGGAGGAGGACTGGTGGGTACAGTGCTGAAGGCCGTAAATTGGGCTTCAGCATAGGGTGGAGCTACAGCCAACTCTAAACAACATAAAGATATGCTTTTATTGCATATCTCTACTCAAACGTTACCAAGTGCTACATGTACTTTGTACCCTGGGTGGGTCAACAACAATTTTTAAAGATTTGGTGATACTTCTTCCTATAATGAAAGACCCTTGTATGTCCACAGACTGTTAAAATACCGTTTTATTCAGAAATAATTGGCATGTCCCTTTTAAGTTTTTAATGGCTGTATAGTCTTTTGTTGTTCTGGGAGTAAACAATGACTTTTCCAGGATCTGGCCAGACTCTTCATCTGGGTGTTGCGGGAATATAACGAGGTGGAGCCCATCATCCTTTCAGGTGAGAAGATGTCTTTTTATCTTTGCACGGCAGGATATATATATATATATATATATATATATATATATATATATATATATATATATATATATATATATATATATATATATATATATATATATATATATATATATATATATATATATATATATATATATATATATATATATATATATATAAATATAAATTTTTTTTTTTTTTTGCGAAGAGCGCACCCTTGTCATTTGTAACTGCCTTACCTCTGGTATGTGACATGTGGTTGGTTGGGGAGAGGTGGGATAGAGGGAGTTCTAAAGGGATCCTTCTTCTCTAAAGGACCCATCGTTTTGTCCTTAATAGGCACAGTGACAGGTTTTCTTTGATGTTCCATTCTATGAAAACTTTCACAGCAAATGTTTACATATTTTTTATTTTTTTAAATTTTATGAAAGAATAAAATTGTCACAATTTGAGTGATTTTACCTTTTAGACAGTGATGGTATGTGTTTGTCTTCCAGTGGGAGAAGAAGATGAAGTGTCTATAAAGGAAGCTGCGGAGAGTATCGTAGCCGGCATGGACTTTAAGGGAGAAGTGATTGTATCCTTATGTGTGTTTTGCACTATGGGGGGCAAATGGGGGGGGGGCAGATAAAAGATATTAGGGGAGGATCTAGGATGAGGAGGGGGGAGGGCATGATGGAGGCTTTTGGGGGGGGAATGGGGAGGGGGGTGGGTTGAAGGATTGGATGAGCCAGTGGATGAAGGGATGCGAGTTAGCTAGGAGGGAGGGGTTAAGGGCTTGGGGAGGAGGCTGGTTGAGGGGATGAGCCTGGGTGAGCAAAAGGGTTGGGGGGGGGGGGGGATGGATGAGACTGGGTGAGGAAAAGCATAAGGGGGGGCGAGACTGGGTGAGGAAAGGGATTGGGGGGGGGACGAGACAAGACTTGAAAAAGTATTCATACCCCTTGAAATTTTCCACATTTTATCATGTTACAACCAAAAACATAAATGTATTTTATTGGGATTTTATGTGATAGACCAACACAAAGTGGCTCATAATTGTGAAGTGGAAGGAAAATGATAAATGTTTTCTTTCTTTTTTACAAATATGTGAAAAGTGTGGGGGGGCATTTGTATTCAGCCCCCTTTTTCTATGACCCCTAACTAAAATCTAATGGAACCAATTGCCTTCAGAAGTCACCTAATTAGTAAATAGAGTCCACCTGTGTGTAATTTAATCTCAGTATAAATACAGCTGTTCTGTGAAGCCCTCAGAGGTTTGTTAGAGAACCTTTGTGAACAAACAGCATCATGAAGGCCAAGGAACACACCAGACAGGTCAGGGATAAAGTTGTGGAGAAGTGTAAAGCAGGGTTAGGTTATAAAAAAAAATATCCCAAGCTTTGAACATCTCACGGAGCACTGATCAATCAATCGTCCAAAAATTTAAAGAGTATGGCACAACTGCAAACCTACCAAGACATGGCCGTCCACCTAAACTGACCGGCCAGACAAGGAGAACATTCATCAGAGAAGAGCCAAGAGGTCCATGGTAACTCTGGAGGAGCTGCAGAGATCCACAGCTCAGGTGGGAGAATCTGTCCACAGGACAACTATTAGTCGTGTTCTCCACAAATCTGCCCTTTATAGAAGAGTGACAAGAAGAAAGACATTGGTGAAAGAAAGTCATAAGAAGTCCTGTTTGCAGTTTGTGAGAAGCCATGTGGAGGACACAGCAAACATGTGGAAGAAGGTGCTCTGGTCAGATGAGACCAAAATTGAACTTTTTGGCCTAAACTCAGACTGGATAAACAAAGGGATTGGGGAGGGACTGAGTGAGGAGGGGGGTGAAATGGGGATGGCAGGTGGGGAGAAAGAGAACCGGTAAGGATTTGGTCCTGATAGGATGGAGGGGGAGGAGACTGGATGAGGATTGGGATGGAGGGGGAGGAGACTGGATGAGGATTGGGATGGAGGGGGAGGAGACTGGATGAGGATTGGGATGGAGGGGGAGGAGACTGGATGAGGATTGGGATGGAGGGGGAGGAGACTGGATGAGGATTGGGATGGAGGGGGAGGAGACTGGATGAGGATTGGGATGGAGGGGGAGAAGACTGGATGAGGATTGGGATGGAGGGGGAGGAGACTGGATGAGGATTGGGATGGAGGGGGAGGAGACTGGATGAGGATTGGGATTGGAGCAAGGATGAAATGGGGATGGCAAGTGGGGAGAAAGAGAGCAGGGAGGGTTTTGGACTTGGGGAAGAAGGGAAGGGAAGAGGGGATTGAATAAGGAAGGGATAGGCAAGGGGGGGGGGGGGGCTGAATGGGGAACCAGGGAAGTAAAAAGTAGATTAAACTTTTCTGAACAGCCCTTGTTATCCATGGAAACCAAATGCTGTTTGTATTGCCATTTGATTTCACTTAACTTCACGTTCAGTTTGACAGCACAAAGTCCGACGGGCAGTTTAAAAAAACAGCAAGTAATAGCAAGCTGAGGAAGTACCTCCCTGACTTCAAGTTTACCCCCTTTAACCAAGGTGAGTCATTCTTCACCCCTTAGGGGGGGCATCAGTGGGTGGTAAATTCACATCTGTAAAATGCTGCTGCAGATCTGACTCTTGCCCACTGTTTTGAAAACAATACAAACATTGTGTATAGTTTTTTATATATATTATATAATTTTTTTTTTTTTACTTTTTTATGCTCATAAAATTATTTTGCGTGGTGTGTTTTTTTTTTTGTTTGTTTTTTATATCACTGCAGCGGTCCAGGAGACGTGTAGCTGGTTTAATGCAAACTATGAGCAGGCCAGGAAGTGAAGGAGAAGCCACCAGAGTTTACAGACGATGACTTCCCTGCTGGTTCAGACTCTCCACGTCTTCGGGAATTGAGGTTTTATATATCGGTACTACAAATCGGGATTCATTGTGCATGGAGGTCGATTCTCCGCCCATTCTGTGTACACGCCGGCGTTTGATGCGTCTCTACATTTCAGAGAGGACATTGCCAGTCTGACACAAACCTCCGGTGCCGGTGGTTGTTTTTCTACAGTCTGTGCTGTAATATGCTGCTGTACCAATCACTCTCTTCAGTCGCTCCTCTGATTAAATCTGACTATGCAAACCCAACAAATGGAGGTCTGTTTTGTTTTTAACACTTTGCTCATCTCACCATCATTACCAGTGCAACTATTAAAGTTTATGAAACTTTTTTTTTTTTTTTGTCCTAGATCCCTTCTAACTTGTAAGGTCACATGTTACAATTGTTATGCAGTTTTATTAATTTTTAAACTCAATTGTACCCTCTGTAACCACTTCAGCCCCGGAAGATTTGGCTGCTCAATGACCGGGCCATTTTTTGCGAATTGGCACTGCATTGCTTTAACTGACAATTGCGCGGCCGTGCAACGTTGCACCCAAACAAAACTGACGTCCTTTTTTTCCCACATATAGAGCTTTCTTTTGGTGGTATTTGATCACCTCTGCGGTTTTTATATTTTGCGCTATAAACAACAAAAAAAAGCAACAATTTTGAAAAAAAACACAATATTTTGTATATATATTTTTGCTATAATAAATATCCCCCTTTTTTTTTTTTTTTTTTTTTTTTTTTTTTTTTTTTTTTTTAAAGCAAATTTTTTCTCAGTTTAGACCAATATATATTCTTCTACATATTTTTGGTAAAAAAAAAAATCGCAATAAGCGTATATTGATTGGTTTGCGCAAAAGTTATAACGTCTACAAAATAGGGGATAGATTTATAGCATTTTTATTTATTTTTTTTTTACTAGTAATGGCAGCGATCTGCGATTTTTATCAGGACTGCAACATTATGGAGGACACATCGGACACTTTTGACACATTTTTGGAACCATTGGCATTTATACAGTGATCAGTGCTATAAAAACGCATTGGTTACTGTAAAAAATGTCACTGGCAGGGAAGGGGTTAACACTAGGGGGGGATCAAGGGGTTAACTGTGTTCCCTAGTGTGTGTTTCTAACTGTAGGGGGAGGGGACTGACCAAGAGGAAATGACAGATCGTGGTTCCTAGCTAATAGGAACACACGATCTGTCTCTCCTCACGGAGCAGAACAAGGATTTGTGTGTTTACACACACACTTCCATGTTCTGCCTCTCGTGCCTGTGATCGCTTGTGGCCGGCGGTCATCGCGACTGTCGGGCACGGGCATCGGCACCCCCGCAGTGCAGCGGGTGCTCGCCTCCGGCGTCCCGATCCCACGAGCCGACTTATAGCTACGACGTCAGTAAAATGACTGCGGCTGGTCAGCAAGAAGTTCATTTATTACTGTAATGCAGTCAGGCTGCTTATACACTAGTCAATATTCATTCATTATCGCTATGCTGGCAGCACTAGAAGAGTCGGACCACGTCTCTCATACACAAGCAATGGCCCGGCTCTCCTGAGGTCTGATACACTGAAGTGAACACTGCTCTGATCAACATCCCTCTCACTTCCCGAGCAGTGCAGTTGATTAGAGAAGTTTGCAAGTGGACAGAACAAGGGGATCTGCTACTTGTGTGTGTGAGAGCTGCGGTCCAACTCTCCAATGTGCGAACATTCCTTGCTGCAGCAAATGCAGGCAAATGAACTTCTGTATGTGCAGCCTGATTGCATTAGAGTGATAAATTAAAGGGGAGGGGCGTTATTTGGGATTTAACCCCTTCACAGCCCTTTTAAGTGAATAAAAATACTGGGGGGTGGAGGCAGGCATTCCGATCAAGTGACCGCTGTGATTGGCTGGCACAGTACCTTGTATAATACCACCACTTAAATATCCGGATAAATCACACCATGTTTCAGATCTCTGCACACATGCCGATTTTATTCACTTGAGGGTGTGTTGTTTTTTATTTATTTATTTTTTTTGGAAGGGGGTTGGTTTCATTTGTATCAGCCCCAGTTGCAGAATTATGTTGGTATGCCACTAGACAGTGCTACTCTCTGTTGATAAACCTGTATTGTCAAAAGTATTGGGGACGCCTGCCTTTACACACACATGAACTTTTAATGTCATCCCAGTCTTAGTCCGTAGGGTTCAGTATTGAGTTGGCCCACCCTTTGCAGCTATAACAGCTTCAACCCTTCTGGGAAGGCCGTCCACAAGGTTTAGGAGTGTGTCTATGGGAATGTTTGACCATTCTTCCAGAAGCGTATTTGTGAGGTCAGGCACTGATGTTGGACGAGAAGGCCTGGCTCAATTCATCCCAAAGATGTTCTATCGGGTTGAGATCAGGACTCTGTGCAGGCCAGTCAAGTTCCTCCACCCCAAACTCGCTCATCCATGTCTTTATGGACCTTGTATTCCTCTTCAAAGTACCAACGTAAAACGACTAGCTAGTGGTTAAAGAGCATCTGTCATTTCTGTGCCGCAGCGGCTCCTCCTCTGACCCACTGTTGGCTCACCAACAGTCCCATTCACTTTAATGGGACGGCTGGTGATGCGGCAGTGACACAACAAGGTGAGGGACGTGGCGGCAGCGGGGTGAGTGGATGCCCACTAACAGGCGCTGCCATGATGGATCTGAAACGACAGGTGCTCTTTAACCACTTGCCGACCGCCGCACGACTATATACGTCGGCAGAATGGCACGGGCAGGCAAAAGGACTTACATGTACGTCCTTGCCTGCCCGCGGGTGGGGGGTCCGATCGGACCCCCCCCCCGGTGCCAGCGGCGGTCGGCAAATCTCCCCCGGCGATCGGAGGTGAGGGGGAGGCCATCCATTCGTGGCCCCCCCCTCGCGATCGCTCTCAGCCAATGGGATCATTTCCCTGCCTCTGTATTGTACACAGAGGCAGAGGAAATGATGTCATCTCTCCTCGGCTCGGTATTTTCCGTTCCGGGCCGAGGAGAGAAGACTGCAATGTGAGTGCACAACACTACACACACACAGTAGAACATGCCAGGCACACAAAACACCCCGATCCCCCCCCCGATCGCCCCCCCGATCCCCCCCCAATCACCCCCCCCCCCCCTGTCACAAACTGACACCAGCAGGTTTTTTTTTTTTTTTTTTTTTTTTTTTTTCTGATTACTGTATTGGTGTCAGTTTGTGACATTTACAGTGTTAGGACAGTTAGTATTACCCCCCTTTAGGTCTAGGGTACCCCCCTAACCCCCCCTAATAAAGTTTTAACCCCTTGATCACCCCCTGTCACCAGTGTCGCTAAGCGATCATTTTTCTGATCGCTGTATTAGTGTCGCTGGTGACGCTAGTTAGTGAGGTAAATATTTAGGTTCGCCGTCAGCGTTTTATAGAGACAGGGACCCCCATATACTACCTAATAAATGTTTTAACCCCTTGATTGCCCCCTAGTTAACCCTTTCACCACTGATCACTGTATAACCGTTACGGGTGACGCTGGTTAGTTTGTTTATTTTTTATAGTGTCAGGGCACCCGCCGAATAAAGATTTAGCCCCCTGATCGCCCGGCGGTGATATGCGTCGCCCCAGGCAGCGTCAGATTAGCGCCAGTAACGCTAACACCCACGCACGCAGCATACGCCTCCCTTAGTGGTATAGTATCTGATCGCATCAATATCTGATCTGATCAGATCTATACTAGCGTCCCCAGCAGTTTAGGGTTCCCAAAAACACAGTGTTAGCGGGATCAGCCCAGATACCTGCTAGCACCTGCGTTTTGCCCCTCCGCCCGGCTCGGCCCAGCCCACCCAAGTGCAGTATCGATCGATCACGGTCACTTACAAAACACTAAACGCATAACTGCAGCGTTCGCAGAGTCAGGCCTGATCCCTGCGATCGCTAACAGTTTTTTTGGTAGCGTTTTGGTGAAATGGCAAGCACCAGCCCCAGGCAGCGTCAGGTTAGTGCCAGTACCGCTAACACCCACGCACGCACCGTACACCTCCCTTAGTGGTATAGTATCTGAACGCATCAATATCTGATCCGATCAGATCTATACTAGCGTCCCCAACAGTTTAGGATTCCCAAAAACGCAGTGTTAGCGGGATCAGCCCAGATACCTGCTAGCACCTGCGTTTTGCCCCTCCGCCCGGCCCAGCCCAGCCCACCCAAGTGCAGTATCGATCGATCACTGTCACTTACAAAACACTAAACGCATAACTGCAGCGTTCGCAGAGTCAGGCCTGATCCCTGCGATCGCTAACAGTTTTTTTGGTAGCGTTTTGGTGAACTGGCAAGCACCAGCCCCAGGCAGCGTCAGGTTAGTGCCAGTAGCGCTAACACCCACGCACGCACCGTACACCTCCCTTAGTGGTATAGTATCTGATCGGATCAATATCTGATCTGATCCGATCAGATCTATACTGGCATCCCCAGCAGTTTAGGGTTCCCAAAAACGCAGTGTTAGCGGAATCAGCCCAGATACCTGCTAGCACCTGCGTTTTGCCCCTCCGCCCGGCCCAGCCCAGCCCACCCAAGTGCAGTATCGATCGATCACTGTCACTTACAAAACACTAAACGCATAACTGCAGCGTTCGCAGAGTCAGGCCTGATCCCTGCGATCGTTAACAGTTTTTTTGGTAGCGTTTTGGTGAACTGGCAAGCGCCAGCGGCCTAGTACACCCCGGTCATAGTCAAACCAGCACTGCAGTAACACTTGGTGACGTGGCGAGTCCCATAAGTGCAGTTCAAGCTGGTGAGGTGGCAAGCACAAGTAGTGTCCCGCTGCCACAAAGAAGACAAACACAGGCCCGTCGTGCCCATAATGCCCTTCCTGCTGCATTCGCCAATCCTAATTGGGAACCCACCGCTTCTGCAGCGCCCGTACTTCCCCCATTCACATCCCCAACCAAATGCAGTCGGCTGCATGAGAGGCATTTTCTTTATGTCCTCCCGAGTACCCCTACCCAACGAACTCCCCCAAAAAAGATGTCGTGTCTGCAGTAAGCGCGGATATAGGCGTGACACCCGCTATTATTGTCCCTCCTGTCCTGACAATCCTGGTCTTTGCATTGGTGAATGTTTTGAATGCTACCATTCACTAGCTGAGTATTAGCGTAGGGTACAGCATTGCACAGACTAGGACACACTTTCACAGGGTCTCCCAAGATGCCATCGCATTTTGAGAGACCCGAACCTGGAACCGGTTACAGTTATAAAAGTTACAGTTACAAAAAAAGTGTAAAAAAAAAAAAAAAAAAAAACACAAACAAAAATATAAAATAAAAAGTAATAGTTGTAGTTTTATTGTTCTCTCTCTATTCTCTCTCTCTCTATTCTCTCTATTGTTCTGCTCTTTTTTACTGTATTCTATTCTGCAATGTTTTATTGTTATTATGTTTTATCATGTTTGCTTTTCAGGTATGCAATTTTTTATACTTTACCATTTACTGTGCTTTATTGTTAGCCATATTTTTGTCTTCAGGTACAGCATTCACGACTTTGAGTGGTTATACCAAAATGATGCTTGCAGGTTTAGGTATCATCTTGGTATCATTCTTTTCAGCCAGCGGTCGGCTTTCATGTAAAAGCAATCCTAGCGGCTAATTAGCCTCTAGACTGCTTTTACAAGCAGTGGGAGAGAATGCCCCCCCCCCCATCGTCTTCCGTGTTTTTCTCTGGCTCTCCTGTCTCAACAGGGAACCTGAGAATGCAGCCGGTGATTCAGCCAGCTGACCATAGAGCTGATCAGAGACCAGAGTGGCTCCAAACATCTCTATGGCCTAAGAAACCGGAAGCTACGAGCATTTTATGACTTAGATTTCGCCGGATGTAAATAGCGCCATTGGGAAATTGGGGAAGCATTTTATCACACCGATCTTGGTGTGGTCAGATGCTTTGAGGGCAGAGGAGAAATCTAGGGTCTAATAGACCCCAATTTTTTCAAAAAAGAGTACCTGTCACTACCTATTGCTATCATAGGGGATATTTACATTCCCTGAGATAACAGTAAAAATGATTAAAAAAAAAAAAAATGAAAGGAACAGTTTTAAAATAAGATAAAAAAGCAAAAAAATAATAAAGAAAAAAAAAAAAAAAAAAAAAAGCACCCCTGTCCCCCCTGCTCTCGCGCTAAGGCGAACGCAAGCGTCGGTCTGGCGTCAAATGTAAACAGCAATTGCACCATGCATGTGAGGTATCACCGCGACGGTTAGATCGAGGGCAGTAATTTTAGCAGTAGACCTCCTCTGTAAATCTAAAGTGGTAACCTGTAAAGGCTTTTAAAGGCTTTTAAAAATGTATTTATTTTGTTGCCACTGCACGTTTGTGCGCAATTGTAAAGCATGTCATGTTTGGTATCCATGTACTCGGCCTAAGATCATCTTTTTTATTTCATCAAACATTTGGGCAATATAGTGTGTTTTAGTGCATTAAAATGTAAAAAAGTGTGTTTTTTCCCCAAAAAATGCGTTTGAAAAATCGCTGCGCAAATACTGTGTGAAAAAAAAAAATGAAACACCCACCATTTTAATCTGTAGGGCATTTGCTTTAAAAAAATATATAATGTGTGGGGGTTCAAAGTAATTTTCTTGCAAAAAAAAATAATTTTTTCATGTAATCAAAAAGTGTCAGAAAGGGCATTGTCTTCAAGTGGTTAGAAGAGTGGGTGATGTGTGACATAAGCTTCTAAATGTTGTGCATAAAATGCCAGGACAGTTCAAACCCCCCCCAAATGACCCCATTTTGGAAAGTAGACACCCCAAGCTATTTGCTGAGAGGCATGTCGAGTCCATGGAATATTTTATATTGTGACACAAGTTGCGGGAAAGAGACAAATTTTTTTTTTTTTTTGCACAAAGTTGTCACTAAATTATATATTGCTCAAACATGCCATGGGAATATGTGAAATTACACCCCAAAATACATTCTGCTGCTTCTCCTGAGTACGGGGATACCACATGTGTGAGACTTTTTGGGAGCCTAGCCGCGTATGGGACCCCGAAAACCAAGCACCGCCTTCAGGCTTTCTAAGGGCGTAAATTTTTGATTTCACTCTTCACTGCCTATCACAGTCTCGGAGGCCATGGAATGCCCAGGTGGCACAAACCCCCCCCAAATGACCCCATTTTGGAAAGTAGACACCCAAAGCTATTTGCTGAGCGGTATAGTGAGTATTTTGCAGACCTCACTTTTTGTCACAAAGTTTTGAAAATTAAAAAAAGAAAAAAAAAATTTTTTTTTTTGTCTTTCTTCATTTTCAAAAACAAATGAGAGCTGCAAAATACTCACCATGCCTCTCAGCAAATAGCTTGGGGTGTCTACTTTCCAAAATGGGGTCATTTGGGGGGGGTTTGTGCCACCTGGGCATTCCATGGCCTCCGAAACTGTGATAGGTAGTGAAGAGTGAAATCAAAAATGTACACCCTTAGAAATCCTGAAGGCGGTGATTGGTTTTCGGGGTCCCGTACGCGGCTAGGCTCCTAAAAAGTCCCACACATGTGGTATCCCCATACTCAGGAGAAGCAGCAGAATGTATTTTGGGGTGCAATTCCACATATGCCCATGACCTGTGTGAGCAATATATCATTTAGTGACAACTTTGTGCAAAAAAAAAAAAAAATAAAAAATAAATTGTCACTTTCCCGCAACTTGTGTCAAAATATAAAATATTCCATGGACTCAACATGCCTCTCAGCAAATAGCTTGGGGTGTCTACTTTCCAAAATGGGGTCATTTGGGGGGGGGTTTGTGCCATCTGGGCATTTTATGGCCTTCAAAACTGTGATAGGTAGTGAGGAGTAAAATCAAAAATGTACGCCCTTAGAAATCCTGAAGGCGGTGATTGGTTTTCGGGGCCCCGTATGCGGCTAGGCTCCCAAAAAGTCCCACACATGTGGTATCCCCATACTCAGGAGAAGCAGCTAAATGTATTTTGGGGTGCAATTCCACATATGCCCATGGCCTGTGTGAGCAATATATCATTTAGTGACAACTTTTTGTAATTTTTTTTTTTTTTTTTTTTTTTTTTTGTCATTATTCAATCACTTGGGACAAAAAAAATGAATATTCAATGGGCTCAACATGCCTATCAGCAATTTCCTTGGGGTGTCTACTTTCCAAAATGGGGTCATTTGTGGGGGTTTTGTACTGCCCTGCCATTTTAGCACCTCAAGAAACGACATAGGCAGTCATAAATTAAAGGCTGTGTAAATTCCAGAAAATGTACCCTAGATTGTAGGCGCTATAACTTTTGCGCAAACCAATAAATATACACTTATTGACATTTTTTTTACCAAAGACATGTGGCCAAATACATTTTGGCCTAAATGTATGACTAAAATTGAGTTTATTGGATTTTTTTTAGAACAAAAAGTAGAAAATATCATTTTTTTTCAAAATTTTCGGTCTTTTTCCGTGTATAGCGCAAAAAATAAAAACGGCAGAGGTGATCAAATACCATCAAAAGAAAGCTCTATTTGTGGGAAGAAAAGGACGCAAATTTCGTTTGGTTACAGCATTGCATGACCGCGCAATTAGCAGTTAAAGCGACGCAGTGCCAATTTGTAAAAAGTGCTCTGGTCAGGAAGGGGGTAAATCCTTCCGGGGCTGAAGTGGTTAAATGTAAGGACTTATTCTTGCTGGTAGTTAGTATTTTAAATATTTGCAAACAAAATGAAGGTTTCCTATTTAGAATAATAAGCGGCCAGGTAAGTAAAACAGCGATATCAGAACCAATTCAATCATACAGTTTGTAGTGTACATAGATTTGCAAAACAATGGGATAAATGAATATCCCTGAACTTTGTTTTATCTCATGGTTACTGTGACATTGTGTGAATGCATCAAGGCAGTGCATGTTATCTCAGCTTAGATTTATTGAATGCGTTTACCAAAAATGTAAATATTGCATAATATACAGCCTCATGCTACATTTCATGCTGAATAAACTAAATCATTAATGTATCCTGAATAGAAAACTATCTTTTAGATTTTTTTTTTTTTTTTTTTTTACACTCCAAAAGCATTTTATTAAAAAAAGTGATAATCAATTTTAAATAAAAAAAAAAAACTGGATTTTTATTTTTTTAAAAGTCTATTTTTATCCACCCTGGTTTTGGTAAATCTGAAGGAAAAAAATCTAGAGAAAATTGTATAGTGTGTATCCAGCTTAAGGAGCATTCTTCTTCCCACTGACCATCACAATTTATCTGGGAGTTGTGGATATCATATATATATATATATATAATTTTTTTTTTTTTTTAATCGGGAGTTCCCTGAGACTGGAAAGTTATTTCAAGGGTTCCTCTGTGTTGAAAAGGTTGGGAAATGCATCTCTACATTGTAGAACTGCAAAGCAATAATCAGACTGTCTGTAATGAGAGAAGAACATGTCGGCTCCCGTGAACACATACAAGAGTTTGAAAACCCTAAAACGGATCTTACACCCACCGCAAACGGTTGGCTTTCTTAGGATACCAATTGACGTGGCTAAAAGCCTCTTGGCTCTTATCCCAAGGAGCGGGAGGGGACATTCATCATTGTGTTTACTATGCTTCAGCTGAGGCTATAGAGAAAGGGACTGATAAATCCAGGGGTCGGCAACCCTCGGGCCACACCCGGCACCGCCACCACTAGATGTGCGGCCCGTCAGTGGCTGTGATTAATTCACGGACACCCGGCCCGCGGACATGTTCGGCGCTGTCCTCATCATTGGACAGCGGCGAGCAGCTGGTATTACAGGGCTGGATAGGGGGGGGGGGTGGGAACCGCCAAAGTTAACTTTTTACATTAAACAGCAGGTGATTGGTTTCCGGGCGATCCCAGCAACCAATCATCAGCCTGTTGATGTAAAAAGTTAACTTCAGTTGTTCCCGCCCCCATCCAGCCCTGTGATACCAGCCGCTTGCCGCTGTGCTCTACATCTGTGTAAGGTAGGAGAGTCATACCTACACCGTGTGTGTTTTTGTGTCCGTGGGGTGGGCTGCAGGGGGGGGGGGGGGGTGCGCCAGAGGACTGAGGACACTATGAGGGCGGGGGACAGAGGACTAAGGACACTATGGGGGACGAGGCCCGCCCCCCTCACCTCCCCCTCTCTCCTGGACCATACCAGGCCACGTGCCCCCAACCAAAAGCACCTTGTTCCCATGTTGATGGGGACAAGAGCCTCTTCCCAACAACCCTGGCCTGTGGTTCTCAGGGTCCGCGGGGGGGGGGGGGCTTATCGAAATCTGGAAACAAGGGGGGCCCCCCCAACCCTATGTTAATGAGTATGGGGTACATTGTACCCCTACCCATTCACCCAAAAAAGTAAAAAAAAAAAAAAAAAAAAAAAAAAAAACAGTACCCAGCGTCTCTTCTCCTTCCGATTCCTTCCCCCTCTAGCGCTGTCTACCACCCCCCCCCCCCGCCTTCTCCCTCTGTTCTTCCTCCGATGTTCTCTCAATGCTCTCTCCCACTGTAATGCTAGGGCCGCCGTGTGCCATTGCTTATATAGCCATGGGGCAGGACCACCCGGTGAAGTCATCCGGAGGGGCTGGGGACTCCAGATGACATCACTGGGTGGCCCTGCCCCATGGCTATATAAGTATTGGCACACGGCGGCCCTAGCATTTCAGCGGAAGAGAGCATCAGGAGAACATTGGAAGAAGAACAGAGGGAGAAGACAGCACCCACCCACAGACCTCGACAACCAACAGCCAGGGTTGTCAGGAAGAGGCCCTTTTCCTCATCAACATGGGAGCAAAGTGCTTCGGGGTGGAGGGGCGCAGGCGCGCCCCCCCCTGCCCCCAAAGCACTGACCACCCCCCCCATGTTGAGGGTATGTGGCCTAGTATAGTCCAGGACGGGGTGGGGGGCACTCGATCATTTCCCCATTTCCTGACCTGCCGGGCTGTGTGCTCAGGTAAGGGTCTAGTATGGATTTTGAGGGGGACTCCATGCCATTTTTTGGCGTTGAGGGGGGGGGGGGTTCCCCCTTATGATCCATACCAGACTAGTATGGTCTTGGGGGAACCCCACACCAGTTTTTTTTTTGGCAAGGTTCCTCTTCAAGATTGTAAGTCGGATCATCATGATCCGACTTCTCTTCAAATCATTGGGCTTTCATGGGGAACTATTGATTTTGAATAGAGGCAGCAAAACGCTGCTAAAAGCTAGCATGACCAAACGTGCATTAACGCCAATGTAGAAAGCTACTAAAAGTATGTTTTTACAGCCGCTAATTCCTGGCACTGCTTTTCTAACGCCATGTGTGCATGAGGCCTGAGTCCAATGGTTTTATGCCCCCTAAACAGGGAGTGGATTGTTCCGGGATGATGTGGCTAAACTTATTTTATGTGTTGAATTTCTGTAGAATTGGCAGATTTACCGCTACGAACATTTTTCAGTACCCTTTGTTTTTCTTGTCTTTTTTAAAATTAATTTTTCTACATTTTTCTATACCAGTGTTAATTTTGATCACAAATTTTCATATAAATTTAGTTTCGACTAAAATGCCATTTTAGAGGTCAGTAATTTTACATTGTATGCGCTGTGGTGGCTCCCTTACCCACTCCTAACCTCCGCACTCTGTGTAATGCACTTCTGACCACTGTTACACAGTTCTGACCCCTGCACTCTCTATATTCTGTGCAACTGTGCCCTGCATTCCATATACTGTACCTTTGCCCGGCATTCTGTGTTGGATGTAGACTGGACACCAGGGGCGGACTCACCACTCGGGCACTGCCCGAGGGCCCCACTAAGGGGCCCCATCAGGGTTGCCAGCCTCAATAAAACCAGGGACAGTATGTAAAAATCTGTTTTTAAAAAAAAAATCCCAAGATTATAGCTGCCCCGCCTCTCCAGTGTGTGTATGTGCATATTGTGCGTGTGTATACTGTGTGGCCCCATAATCTTCTCCTATTGCCCAGGGGCCCCATGAGTTGTCAGTCCGCCCCTGCTGGACACTCGGCTTTTACACTCAACTGTGACCTGCGTTCTCTGCATTACACACTCCTGGGACAACAGCACCCGTCAGGCTTACCCAAAGAAGGCCAAGGTATTGGTCTTGAAAGGATCATTGTTAAAGTGCTTGTAATCCTCAGACATGAAATATGAACAAAGCCTATCCCTCTACAGTGTGTACTTGTCTCAGTCCAGAGCACTAAGTGTCATTTCTGTCTGCTGCCTCCTTCCTCCTCTATCAGTCACTTCTGACAGGTTTTCCTGACACCAAAAGAAAAAAAAAAAAAAAAAAATGGTGATGGGAAGGGAACCTCAGTGCACAGCCTGTGATTGACAGCCTCGGCTCTGTTCCTGTATGCCAGGGCAGCACAGTGATGTAGTGGTTAGCAGCAATAGGGTTGCTGGTTCAAATCCTGACCATGACACTATCTGCCTGGAGTTTGCATGTTCTCCATGTGACTGCGGGGGTTTCCTCTGGATACTCCAGTTTCCTCCCACACTCTAAAGACATGCTGGTAGGTTAAATAGATCCTGTCAAAAAAAAATTGTCCAAGTGTGTGTGTGTGTTGGGACCCCATGGGGTAAAGGACCGCACTATACTGCAGATGGACACCAGCGGCAATAAGCACCCCGAGGCGATTCAGTTCGCATAGGTAGCGCTATACAAGACATTCATTCATTCGTAGGCAACCTGGGGCCCTCCAGCTGTTGTGGAACTACTTGAGGCTACTTAAAAACACCTGGACATATTCAAAAATACAGGGGTCTGGTCACACTATATGGTCATATAGTGTTAAGCCCACTTACTGCGACAAAGTACCCCGAATTAGTGGGTCCTACACTAGTAATAGAATGGAAGATCCTTTGTCTCAACCATGGGAGCCGAACTCCTCTATGTGGGAGAACTGAAGGGATTCCTCCTATGCACTGGTGGCCAATAATAAAAGAGGTAATGAGGAGGGGGAGGGGTGCTCCAGCATAAGAGACCTGGTCAGGGTCTATACAATATACAAAAACATACTTTGGGGGGGGGGGGGCACACCCTAAAATGCTTTACATTCAAGTAGGTGCTGCTATAAGACCAAAAACAGTACAAAGCAGATTACAGCGCACACAAACAAAAATGACTTATCACGCAAGGCTAGTTAAAAACACCTGGACAGCTATTGTGGAACTACATTTCCCATGAGGCATTGCAAGCCTGGCAGTTAACAATTACTCCCAGAGGCATGATGGGACTTGTAGTTCTGCAACAGCTGGAGGTTCCCAGGTTGCCTATGTAACGACATATTCAGCAACCCATCACAGTTTGCTATGGAAGTGACGTTCTGTCGCCGCCATCTTGCTACACCCCACACTCGTCCACAGTAAGGATTCACTAAGAAGGGGGAAAGCGGACATCTTGTTACACCCACCGGAGTTTTGCATTTTACATGTATTTATAACAGTAAAGTGAGTAGATAGATCGATAGAGGGAGAGGAAGCTCTGAAACCGGGAGGGAGGGGAAGCTCTGAAACCGGGAGGGAGGGGAAGCTCTGAAACCGGGAGGGAGGGGAAGCTCTGAAACCGGGAGGGAGGGGAAGCTCTGAAACCGGGAGGGAGGGGAAGCTCTGAAACCGGGAGGGAGGGGAAGCTCTGAAACCGGGAGGGAGGGGAAGCTCTGAAACCGGGAGGGAGGGGAAGCTCTGAAACCGGGAGGGAGGGGAAGCTCTGAAACCGGGAGGGAGGGGAAGCTCTGAAACCGGGAGGGAGAGGAAGCTCTGAAACCGGGAGGAGAGGAGATCTGAAACCAGGAGGGAGAGATCTGAAATGGGGAGGGAAGCTCTGCTGATTTCTATCATCCAATCACATGCAAGCAAAAATGCTGTTTTTTCCTTGCATGCCCCCGTCAGATCTACAGCGACTGCATGTCCAGGTTCACTTGTAGTGCACAGGGGATTTGCCTTTAGTAAATAAACCCCAATGTCTCGTCTACAATAAAATAAAGAGCCTGCTCGCAGTCCTAAGACCCCTTTCACACTGGGGCGGATTTCAGCACTGAAAATGGCCTCTGCTAAGCGCCTGAAAACCGCCTCTTATCCATTCCAGTGCACCTTTTCACACTGGGGCGGTGCGCTTGCGGGACGTTCCAAAAAGTCCTGCAAGCGGCATCTTTGAGGTGGGTTGGGATTGCTGTATTTAGCGCTCCCAAAACGAGGGGCACTTTAAAGGGGTCTAAAATAAAAAAGACTTTAGTTCCGCTTCAAGGCATTCACTTGTCTGCAGGTGTCAAAAGCAGTTAAGATTTTATATTCCAGTAGCAAGGCAGAATCATTTTGCACAGACATCCGTCATAACAAGATATCAAAGTACTTTCTAAAGATTTATTATAAAATGTCTCATACATAAACACACACATACAATTATACAATAAAATATGATAAATATCCTGTTGTGTAAAAGTGCATGATTGCAGGGAGGTAGAACATTCATTTTAGACGGTCAGATTGACAAAATGCATTCCTGAGACCCGAACCCCAAATATCACCCATCCCGCTCACTCCAAAAGTCCGCCATCAATCTTGGTCCAGCTGCATGAGATGGGAGTCAAAAATCCCTTCTGACATTCAGTTGAATTAAATATCGTAAAAAAATAAAATATGACACTGTAACCTGCTGAACATCGTTGACTGATAAATTCATATTGTGGAATATTTGACCCCGTCTTGTCCTGTGTGGCTGCAGAGAAGGAGATTTCACACACCGAAAAGCAAAAAGTGCCAACCTGACCCAACACAATCCAGTATTCAAGGCTTGGTTGGGGGCACCCTAGGGGAGGTAAGTACAAGGTCTCCAGGCTCATTGTGCTGTGTAGGACGTCTGCCCTGCAGTATGAACCCGGCAAAACTCCTGGCCGCTGCTGGCTTTGTTCCGGCATGGCTGGCCGGCCCTGGTGATGGCCTGGCAGAACTGGCGTGGAGACATCGAAGAAACAGAGCTGGATGGGAGACAAAAGAAAAATGGTGAAGCTAAGGAATTCCTCTGCACTTCTTTCTGGTCAGCGACAGCCAAAATGTGAGCATCACAGCCAAAGAAATGAGCACACAAAGGCCTGCAAAGACAGTCTCCATATTTTATGGACTAGTTCACTTTATTTTTTTTGGAACTAAACCCTTTTCTTTTTAGCCAAGGAAGCTGCCATCTTAGCCTCTGATCTGTATCTGCCATGGTTCTGCACATGTGATCAGTTATGATGGTTTGACAGTTTGACAGCACCAGAAATGTGACATTTCCGGCATGCCAGTAATAAGTGGTGGCTAAACTTTTTTTGGGGGAGCGGCAAACAACCCCCCCCCCCCCGGTTCACTCTCATTCCCCCCATAGCCCTCCACAGCTGCCAGCCCCCCACCCCCTGCACTTAACCCTCCATGGCCCAACCCCCTCGCATTCAGCTTCTCCGTGGCTTCCTCCGCTTCTCCTCCTGGCCAACCCCGAACCACCTCCTGTCCCAATTGGTCAGTAGGAGACACCGGAAGACTGAAAAAAACTGATGGGTTTAGTTCCACTTTAAGCCTAAAAGAACTTTTAGATTAACTCCTTTAAATCTATTCCAGGTGCATCAGAAATAGTGTGCTAAGTCTAATCGGTCACAACTTTCCAAAGTATAACACTTGCTGACCAGGTCTTTTTTGGAACCTTGTTTATAAGTTAGAGCCTTGGTCCACATTGGAGCGATTTGGCATGCGAACTGACATGTCAAATCGCAATGTCAAATCGGTGGCAATGGCACCGTCCGAATCTGTGCAACGCCGCATTTGCAGCGCCGATTCCCAAAAGTAGTTTCTGTACAAGGTTTATTGCAATGACAGATCATGATTAAGCCCTGCTGTGGGTGAAACATGTTGGGGGCATAGCTTTGGGTGGGTGGGAGTGGTGTGCTACCATTGCAATATGCAGACCAACATGGGAAGAGAAGCGCTGAACCACAGCAAAAAAAATTAAGATGGACCTCGGGTGACTTAAAAAGAAGAATTTTAACCCATAGGGAGTAGAAACGTAAAATAGCAAGACAACCCGCAGCCTGGAAGCAGTCAAGCAGGAACCATGATAGACCGCTGATTTGACCTGAAGGGGCTAGACCCCGAAACATGTAGTCCTCCCTTGTTCTTTCTGGCATCAGTGCCTCTGGGCCGGTCTCAGCAGCAGGTGGTTTGCCCATAGTCCATGGATTTCCCTGCCTGACGTCCGCCAGGCTGTGACTTCACTTCTGGGCGTCAGGCACAGCTTGAACAGCTGCCTGGTCCCGGTTTCCTAGGCTGGGGCTCATTCCATCCAACGGCTCCAGCACCCAGGCCCCCAGACTCTTCCTTCCTCCTGTCCCGGTTGGGACCTCCTGGCTGTGGAGATCTTGTGACATCCTCCCTCGCAGCCCAGTCGTGTTCTGAACCCCTGCGTCATCCATGCGGCTCAATCCTTCAGGTACTGTCAGCTGCAGTCTATTATGGTTCCTGCTTGACTGCTTTCAGGCTGCTGGTTGTCTTGGCATTTTGCATTTCTACTCCATCTGGATTAAAATTCTTTAACTCACCCGAGGTCCATCTTCATTTTTTTGCCTTGGTTCTGCGCTTCTCTTCCCATGTTAGTCTGTGTTGGAAGGCAACACGTTTTATTTCATAATACAAGAGGTGTTTGAAATATGAACTATGGCTATACCAAGGTTTCACATTCTTGGGGGGCTGTCTGGAATGTAACAAGTTGCACGTCAAAGCTTTGTAGCATATCAGAATATTCATCTGAAAGAAGCAAGGCTGAACAAAAGCTTGGTTCCTGACTGACTGGTGTGATAACGCTCTGCAAGCAAGATTCAAAAAAGGACCATGGCTGACAAGATGATTGATGAATGTCCTGCTACAGAACATCAAAGGGCCAGCTAAGACTGAAGGATCCAGGTCACATAGCGATGATACATGGACAAATGCTGCCCCTAGAGGCCAATACAGCAGGATGGACAGAAATATAATATATTGATAAGGACTGCCCCGTAACTACTTTCATTCGTTAGAAACCTAAATGGGCTGGAAATGGGGTTGGTTCTGGACGATGTATGGATGAAGTTTAAAAAGTGCACACAGAAGGGAAGTCGTCCTTTTTGCTTTTGGCTCGTGCCTGATGGCTCTCTGTTACCATCATCTTGAGCCCAGCTGATGAGACCGTGTCTAGGGGGACAGCCTTGCGATAAATAGGTTTGATGTTCAATATGCTCTATTGTATTTTCAGGTTAGCATCTTCCTATTTTCTTGGGAAATAAATAAGACATTGTTTTATTAAGCAGTGTGTGTTTTCATAGCTAACTTTATATTATTGTGCTATCAACAGTAACCAGAGTTTTATAGACTAGCTACTATAGGAATAGACAAATTAATACATATATGGAATAAATAGAGGGAACCTGTAACCACCCTCGGATAATATTTATTTTAGAATTTTATTTCAGGAAAATGTGTGGGGTAAATCCGCGCAGTGGTTAGATGTTACTGGGATATAGGGCTGCTGCCTCTACGGATAAAAAACGAGCATGAGAAAGATATCAAAGACAGCTTAGCTAGAGGTGCTGCAAAACGTCCGTATACGCGCGTTTCGTCAGACTTCTACCGGGGCCATGTTATTTGATATCCTGTATGATTTAGCACCAGTCACTTTATTGCAATAACAGCATGGTTTTTTGCACTAATGCACTTTGTTGAAACAATTGAGGCACTTTATTTTATAACTTCACCTTTATTATAATGAGGCATTTAATAATCTAGCACTAGTCACAGGGTTTAAACCCAAAATATTCACGTCATTATTTCTGGTATATAAAGGATCTTTTTCGTTTATGGTTTAAAGTTTACTATTCAGAATTTTATTTCAGACTGCTTGGTTTTATCTCATCGGTCTTTGAGTTTGGAACAGCAGCGGCCTCAGCTTAATCTCCTCCCAACACTTGGGCCATTGTCCTTGCACCTGGATACCTATTTGGTTTATACCATTGCAATAAACCTTGGCTGAAGCTGAAGGTCTTTGGTGTGCAGCATGTTATTTGGCTATTTAAAGCAGGAACTATACTTTTTTTCTCCAGCGCTGTGGTGTCCTTGAGCTCCATGTATGCACCTGACATTCCACCCGTCTGTTTCCAGGTATTGCTGCCCAGCTGTATTCATTGGCCGGGCTGGGATGTCACTCCCGCACATGTAGTAAAAACTTGATGTACCTCTTGGATCTTTTTCTGCCATCACTATGTCTCAAGCAGAATACTGAAAGACTGACCACAACAGTGATTCTCAACTTATGAGCTAATGGGGGCTTCAAATGTGGCCCCTCACATCACTAAAGGGCCGCTCATAATGTTCAATATATGTAATACTGGAGTGGAGTGTCAGACTACAGCCCTAATAGAGGAAATGAGGGTAAGAGTGAGGACGGGATACATTGTTGGTGGGGAGATGCTGCAGAAGACAATACGAAGCTGGGAAGATGTTAAAATGAGGCTAGTAGAGATGTTATCACCCTAATCAATGTTCCCAATTCAGACTGCTGAGGGCTGCACATCATATACCAGGTTGGGCACCAGGGGTCCACAATAAAAGGAATTCTTTAAAATTAGTTGAGAAATGACTTATTCCCACTCTCGGAGAGGTAAGTAGACCCATTAAAACTCCTTTCATCCACATTCAAGGTGAAGCTTCTGTACATTGGAGCTCCCAACTTACAGTATTAAAAAGACTTATTTGATACTCACAGGTTACTGGACATTGAGCTGTTTAGACTGTAATTCTTTGACTCCGAAAGTGCATCGAATGCAGCACCCAGGTGTCTCTGGGGTATTCGGTCCTGCGCCACCTGCAGGTACAAATGATCATGTGGTAAGGGTCCTGTTACACCATGAATCCTGGATCACACAGCACTGACCGGCTCCTATAGTAATTGCCATTCCTGGCTATGCTATCTAGATGTTCCTCCATCACTGGAGAGGGAGATTCAGTAGAATTTTGGCCTGTGATGAGTGACACCCAAGGAGCAGGTAAGTAGTTTCTTTATCAATCATGTTGCTGCCACCAAAAAACTGGTCCCAATAGTGGCAGCTGGTGTTATAGCCATGGGTACCATTAAATTTAAACGTCGGGCATGTAAGTGTGTGCAGCCTATTGTATTAGGGTGTGCACATGCATGTATGGATCTATAGAAGTTGGGATAGAATATCTCTATCTATAGAGAATATATATTATACATACATACATATACCTACAATATAAAATGCCAAATTTCCATGCAAAATAATTGTACCGCTTTCAGCACCTAAAATCCGAAATAATCATACCGCCAGGGAGGTTAAGGGCTCATTCACGTGTGTGTGTGTGCGTGTGTAAAATTTTATTATATATATATATATATATATATATATATATATATATATATATATATATATATATATATATATATATATATATATATATATATATATATATATATACACACACATATATATATATGTGTGTATATATATATATATATACACACACACATATACATATATATGTGTGTGTGTGTGTGTGTGTGTGTGTGTGTGTGTGTGTGTGTGTGTGTGTGTGTGTGTGTGTGTGTGTATATATATAATAAAATTTTACACACACACACACGTGAATGAGCCCTTAACCTCCCTGGCGGTTTGATTATTTCGGATTTTAGGTGCTGAAAGCGGTACAATTATTTTGCATGGAAATTTGGCGTTTTATATTGTAGGTCTGTAATTCTTAACAATAACACACTTAAATCTGTCCAAACAAGAGTCTAGTAGATATCCCAGGTATGATAAAGTTTGAAACACAAAAACAAATTATAATATAATAAATAAAAATAAATAGTAATAAAATAAATTTCCCCACGATTCACTATCGCTCAATTCTGCAAGTGTTCTAATTTACTATCGCTGTTTTCTAGCTGGTCTAAAGCCATTTTTGACGTAAAGGGACACTTTTTGGTTGCTATGGACAATCTCCAGTTTCCAGGCAGAAAGAACAGTATATATCATATAAAACTGCATGCAGGGCATTGGCCAAAGCACTGGGGACAAAGGGGATGTGAAATCATTTCATACAGTACTGTAATCTGTAAGATTACAGTACTGTATGTGTTATGATTTTGACATTTTTTTTAATTTGCCGCTAGGCTCCGCCCCCGTGCGTCGCGACGCTCGCAGGGAACGGAGCCTGGCACGGAGAGGCTTCGGGCAGAGGACACAGCCTGCGGACACTGCGGGGGACATCGCAGGATCCCGGGGACAAGGTAAGTAATGCCACACCAGGATCCTGCAATGTAATCCCGAGTGTGGCTCGGGGTTACCGCTAATGGTCCTGATTTTTAACCCCGAGCCACACTCGGGAAAACCGCCAGGGAGGCTAACTTTTGTATTTTTTTTTTTATTTTGACTTTTTCCACAATGCTTTTTGGGGGTGGAGGGCTTTGGTGAAATAGACCGCTGAATTCTCACTTTTGAGGCAGAGAAAGGGACTGTGGAAACATTCCCCAGTTCCTCTGCAGCTTCGGCTGCACAGAATGAATGAACATGAGCTCTGCACAGCCTTCATGTTATGCATAAACTGAAGCATAGTAAACAGCTTATGCTTCAGTTATTAATGAACAGAGTGACTGGTACCGATCACTGTTCATTCAGAAAAGCAAGAGGCCAGTAAACAGTTAACATCCCCTTCCCCGCTCTCCATCCTGAAGATCGTCCTGTGTGTCTGTAGCAGCTGGCAGGAGAGGAGACGAGGAGGGAAGCCAGCAGTGCTGCGAGGGGGGTCAGGCACCAATGCTAATGCACACAAGGTGATTGGGGTGTGCTCAAACACACCCGGCACACCCTGTGTGCATGCCTATGGTCGGGCACAAAAATGCTCATTTAAAAAATTATCCTCAATAGCACAAAGAGTGTAAAATCCTATTTGTGCCCCAAATGTTACAAAACCAGAGATGAATTTGTAACGTAGCAGTGACATTGCTGTGCTGTACATAGCCTGTGCAGAGAGCAGACCTGTGGGAGGAACCCAACAGGCTCCTCCCACTACAGGCTGCCAACATAAAATTCCAGGAGCGGGGCGGAGATAAGACCAGTCACCCTTCAAAAGGAAAGAGCAGCAGTGAGCGGTCTTGGTGCAGGAGACTCCTGAAATTGAGGCAAAGTCTCAAACTGGATCACGGCACAGATCTGGAAGGAATACACAAAAGCACACCGAGATTCAAGATGAATACAGATACATGTATTTAGACTATTTTCTTATCCTGGCGTTTATTGTTGAGAATTTTTTTTTTAGGATTATACTTACCTAGGGGGATGCGGGATCAGTCTGATTCTGCATCTGTCCCCCGCTGGCTCGAAGTCTGAGAACCGAGTGATCAAACACTGCTGATTGATCGTTTCTCAGTACTCCATGAGCAGAGAGCTGGTGACTGTCAGTCACTGCTGTCTGCTCTGGAGCGCTGGGCTGTTGAGGGGGCGGGAGCAGCTGGCTAAGCCGCTCACTGAGAGGCCGAGCCAGATCCCGACCACACGGTCGCAATCTTTCCCCAGCCTGGACCGGCTCTGTGACAGCAGACAGCGGGTCACACGAGTGCAGAATGAACTGCACTCCTGTAATCCACGGGGGAAGAACAGCCAGACAAGCTTTGGCTGTACTTCTTAAGCGAGCTGAAAAAAATTCAAATGTTGCTATGTATAAAAAAAAAAAAAAAAAAGTTAAAGATTTTCACCACAACTTGGTACTCACTATTTGCCACTCTTTTCTAACCCAATTCCCCTTCCAGTGACCTCAGGGGTCGCCACTGCCTGCACATAGAAGGGTTTGGCTGAAGTCTGGAGCCCCTGAGCAGCAGTAAACCTTTAGGCTATCAGCAGATCAGCCTCTAGTGGCTTTGCTTTTCTGCACAATGCCAAAAATGGACAGCAACTCAGCATGTGCAGAGCAGGCTGAGACAGTGCAGTATTACTGGATTTTAAACAGCATAGACACCTATTTGTAATGTTTTACATAGTGATACCTGCAAAAGAGGCCAGTCTGACGTGATCTAGCAGGACTTAATCTTCTGACTAAAGTTCCACTTTAAAACAACTTCTTAACCTTTTACTGCTCAACAAATCTGAAGCCTCAATAGATCAATAAAATCTACTTCAGTAGTACAGATTAAAGGCGAGATCAACCCAGGACTGTTATGTTAGGAATGTCAGGACCGCTCTACAGTGAAGTCTATCAGTGATCTACTACTCACCACCTTGGAGGGGCTGTCATATACCCGGAGGGATTTAGTGAGACTGAGTCGGCGAAGCTTCATAGCTGGTGTAGACTGACCAGGAGTCCTCAAACCATGCTGCACCTTCCAGTCTACGGGCGTCGGAGATGCGATGATTGACACATCTTTCACCAAAGAGTCATCACCCAGCACTGAATCTGCAAGATGAAGGAAAAAACCTCTAGATACATTATATCAATTGCACATTCCAAAGCCTTAAAGCATGCGTTAGGTGGAGCCTGTTGGGTGAAGCCACCTGCTAGTTTTAGATGGGTTATCGACTCTAGGGGCGAGTGCTCTCTTCCTTGGTTCCCAGCTCTGCTACTGACCACCATGAGGATATGGGCCCTTCCACTCCTCTCGATAGGAATTTAGAAGTCTAGCAATGATGGTGGAAGCTCTTTCTAATGGACAAGGAAGCCATTCAGAAAGGAAAATGCTAAATGGAAATTGGTGGCTTCACTGACTGGCATCCACCAAATACTGAAATAAAAGCAATTTCAGTAGGTCATCATTGGTAGCCCCCCATGTCTATCAGTTCAACTGCTCCTTAGAGTTTTAGCATAATTTAAAGAAATTCACAGGCACCAACTGCTAGCCATATGTCGATGCCTGACCATCTCTCGTTTTACTTAAATCAGAGACTCCAAACATACAGCAAAGTGGGAAAAAAAAACAAAAACAAAGTCCTCATCTCTTGGTTTGCGCAGTCTGCCAGACTTATCACATTGGGTACATTTTAAGCCAGCTCGGGTTCACTTTGAAATATAGGATGAACACTGTCACATTTAAGCTCCAGGTTGCCATTTCTCACCATCTAAAAAACTGTCATTCGCCAACTTCTTCAGGTCCTCCTCGAATGTCCTGACAAAACAGAAGTGGTACAATAAGCCAGTGATGGGCCAGGGGATATTTTTAATGTTTACTATATTTATAGTTTCCCTACACATTTACTAAGGTAAAAAAACAAGGGAATGTGGGAGTAGAGATCATCAACAGTCTCAATACAAAGTCATATGACCATTACCAGATCGGCCATGGCAGTAGAGGTCAGCAGTCCTAGTATAAGGTCATCTCATTAGGATGGAGCTGCCATGACAGAGGAAGTTGGCAGCCCTAGTATAAGGTAATCTGTCCACTTGCATAGAGTAGCCATGGCAGTAGAGATCAGCAGTCCTGGTTTAAGGCGCTCCACCACTAACATGGAGCAGCTTTGACAGATTGGGGTCAGCAGTCCTAGTATAAGGTCATCTGACCACCAACATGGAACAGCCATGACAGATCAGCAGTCCAAGTGTCAGGTCCTTTACCACCAGCATGAAGCAGCCATGTCAGTAGAGGAGAGCAACTGTCTTAGTTAAAGGTCACCCGGCCACTAAACTGATGCAGCCATGACCGTAGAGATTCGAGAAGGTCCACCATCCCATTATAAAGGTCATCTCACCATTAATAGGAGTAGCCCTGACAGTAAAGGATATCAGAAGTCCTAGTTTAAGGTCCTTTACCACCAACAAAGAGCAACCATAACAGTAGGGGAGGTCAACAGCCTTAATTTAAAATGTAATCCGACCATTACCAGAGCAGCCATGGCAGTAGGGGGTCAGCAGTCCTAGTATAAAGGTCATCTCACCATTAGGATGCATCAGCCATGACAGTAGAGGTGGTTAACAGTTCTAGTATAAAGGTCATCTGTCTACTAACATGAAACAACCTTTACAAAAAGGTCAGCAGTCTTAGTTTCAGGTCCTTTTCCACCAGCATGGAGAAGCCAAGACATTAGAGGAGATCAACAGTCCTAGCAGTCCTGGGACAGGTTTGCCTAGTGCCCAGGGCAAGGATGCGTAACCGCGCCCTCCCCTACCCATTGTTAATGCATGCCTCAGAATGGGTTTACTGCCCTGTGTCCAATCTTTTTGCTCTTCTGCAGCCAGGACAGCTTCCCCTTCTGCCCACCCCTTGTCCCGGCCCTGAGTCCTAGTAAAAGGTCACCTGGCCACTAACATGATGCAGACATGACAGCAGAGGTCAGCTATCCTAGAAGGTCATCTCACCATTAACAGAGTAGCTATGGCAATAAAGAAGATCAGAAGTCCTAGTTTAAGGTCCTCGACTACTACCAACATGGAGCAACTGACAGTAGGGGAAGTTAACAGTCTTCATACAAGATCATCTGACGATTAACAGAGCAGTCATTGCAGTGGAGGTCAGCAGTCCTAGTATAAGGTCATCTGTTCCCTAACTTGGAGTAACAATGGCAATAGTGATCAGCAGTCCTAGTTTAAGGTCGTCCACCACTTACATGGAACAGCTCTGACAGAGGGGGTCAGCAGTTGTAGTATAAGGTAATCTGACCATTAATCATGGAACAGCCATGACCAAGGTCAGTAGTCTAAGTTTCAGGTCCTTTACCACCAGCATGGAGCAGCCAAAACAGTAGAGGAGATCAACAGTCATAGGTAAAAGGTTACCAGGGCACCAACATGATGCAGTCATGACAGTAGAGAAGGACAACCATCCAATTAAAAAGGTCATCTCACCATTAACAGAGTAGCCATGACAGTAAAGGATATCAGAAGTCCTAGTTTAAGGTCCTCTACCACACACATGGAGCAACCATGACAGTAGGGGAGGTCAGTCTTAATACAAAGTCATCTGACCAATAACCGTGTAGCTGATTTTTGTAGAGGTCTGCAGCCCTAGTAGAAGGTCATCTCACCAATAGGATGGAGCAGCCATGACAGCAGAGGTCAGCAGCAGTCCTAGTTTAAGGTCCTTCACAGAGGGGGTCAGCAGTCCTAGTATAAGGTCATCTGACTGTCAACACGGAACAGCCAAGACATTTATAGCTCAACAGTCTTAGTTTAAGGACCTTTACCACCAGCATTGAGCAGCCATGGTCATATAGGTTTACCAATGATTGTTCAATAAGTCGATGCTACACAGCAGACAGAGAAGGTCTCAAAGTATTCGTCTGACCAGAAAAAGTAGCAATCTCTTCAACAAAATATAAACTGCTGCATAGCCACCTTGGCTGACCAAGCTGAGTATTTTAAAACAATACATTTGATGACTAATGTAATGACGACACAAGAAAGTAATGACAGAAGAAAATGGCAATTTATCACCAGCAAGCTAGGACATGGATGGGAAACATTTATTGCAACTGAACAAAAGACTACCCAGTATTTGTAGGGAATTGGACCTCCCCTTCAAGCACCTTGACATGAGACTTCAGCATTATGTTTGGAATTCTATGCAACAAAGTCCTCTACAATATGTTAGAAACATGGCTTAGGCAGGTCCCCTTTCCTTGCTAGTCAAACTAAGTGTTTTACCAAAAATGTTGGTGCAGCCTCTTACTTCTCTGGTGTGGAGCTGAGGAACGCTTTCCCCTTCTCTTTGGAAGCCCCGAACTTGGGAAGAGGTTCAGCAGAACGAAGGGCAGGGCAATGCTTTCGATTTTTCACCTTCACAAGGCAGCAGATAAAGTTCAGCAACATCCAGTGACCTACAAAAGAAAAAAAAAGCAGCCAGTCACCTCTCAGACTATAAAGAATGGATATATCAGTAGGCCAGATAAAAGTCCATGGAAGTCTATAATCTGGTACAAAGAACTGACAAATACTCCTCATACACTGGACCAATTAAAAATAGTATTTTTGCATTCATCAGAAAATTCTTTTCTTTGAATCTATTGAAGGGGACACAGGAAGACTAATTTCCATGTCATACAGACACCTACAAGAGGAATGGCAAATTGTAGGCCAGTCCAGGATGATCCTTCCTACTGCCAGCATGCCTCAGTTTTGTGGCAAGCAGTATTGAACACATGATCATAAACTGAGGGATGGGAGGGTTGGGCCCATGTCCCTCAGAGGACTCCAAGAAAAGGATTTTACAGTGAGTACACAAATCCTATTTTTTTTTTCATCCCCATTGCGGGGCACCAAAAGCAGTCCAACTGAGAGGTAGGCAAAACCCATTAGACATCTGACAAGAGCTCTCGACAACTCTTTTTGACATGAAGCTGTTCAACCCAACATGAGGGTGCCTTGGGAACCCAACAGGGAAAACACTTTGATGAATACTTGATGTGCAGACGAGAGGCCCAGAGGGAGGGCCATGAACTGGGAGTAAAGGGGCTCAATAGTAAAGCATAGAAAAATTGCTGATGTGTTGCAATGATGGGGACATGCAAGCAAGCATCTTTAATGTCTAGAGGCCAGAAGCCTCCCTGGTGACAATGACAGATCTGGTGAATTTCTTGACCTGAAGGCCTCTTGTACACTGCTGCCTAAAAACGTACGCATCTAAATGCAGCCCATTGTTTTAAATGCCGAGTACACATGTACTACGTATAGAGGAGTATAAAAAAAAAAAAAAATTACAGAAACCTGATTGGACGGTCAGTATTTTACGCACAAATATCCATGTACACATAGAAAATATTAATTTAAAGAGGTTAAAATATAAATTCTGAGTGCTAGAATTTTGTTTACTCGTATACGACAAATGCATGCAAGAAATCTTGGCCAGGGATACGGCCGTCCAAACATCATTACCATGTGCAAGTACCTAAATGAGAGCTTTGAGATCCAAAATGGTGCAAAGATCCCCTTTTAGGTTTGGTTACAATGAACGGGTTGGCGCAAAAGCCCTGAAACCATTCTGCTACAAGAAATGGGGCAACGACAACTTGATCCAGAAGACCTGAGAAAACCATTGAGAACAGCTATTTGTGCAGCGACACAGGACGTTTGGACAGCGTGGAATGAGATTCCAGTTTATAGCCCTGGGAGACCAGCTCTGATTAAGAGGGTACCCCCCTTGAAACCCATCCACATCTGCAGAGCTGTGTGGCACCTTCATAGTATACAATAAGTATGCATAGTGGTTCTGCATTTGGTTATTTGTTGAGCATGTCCATTTTTGGTTAGTGAGTATACCGTAATTACCGTATATACCCGTTCTGAGTATAAGTCAAGGCCCTAATTTACCACAAAAAAATGGGAAAAACTTAGTGACCTGAGTATAAGACGAGGGTGAGAAATGCACAGCTACTGTAAGTGGAAAAGAGGGTCAACAATGCCCATTTGCAGCCTCACTGTGCCCATTTGCAGCCATAGGTCCCCCGAACTTCAAACTCGGTAGTTAAGGGTTCCTAGATGCCCCCTAGCTGCAGCCAAAATTTGGGGTCTCTGAACCCAAAGGGTCCCGAAATGACATTGCTGCAGATGGACACAGTTGACAGACTTTGGGGGCCCGTATCTTGGGGCCACTTAGTGTAAGGAACCCCAAATTTGGTGTGCAAACCCAGTGGAACTAGCACCATAAAATATCCAAAGCTTGGGTTTCTAGCAGCAAGTATCCCCGAGATACAGGGCCCCAAAAATCGGTTCAGAAAATGTCAAGCATTTTTCTGCAGCAGAGAATGACATTTTCCAAACCGGGTTTGGGGCCCCGTATCTCGGGGCCACTTGGTCCTAGGAGCCCCAGCTTTGGATATGTTGTGGTACCAGTTCCACTGGGTTTGCACGCCAAATTTGGGGTTCCTAGCACCAAGTGGCCCTGAGATACAGGGCCCCAAATTCGGTTCGGAAAATGAAATTTTTTGCTGCAGAAAAGTGCTTGACTCGAGTATAAGTCGAGGGGGACACTTTCAGCACAAAAAAAATGTGCTGAAAAATTCGACCTATACTCGAGTATATACGGTACCCATTTCTCCTTTTATAATAAACCGTGTCTAAAGAGAATACACTAGGCTAGTGTGTCCTCTTTGTTCTTTTAACCCAGTGCATGGAAAGTAGGTTATATGGTTTCCCATGGCAGAGTTCACACCAGTGCAGTCAGTTCCAGAGCTTTTCAGTTCCAGAGAAAAAAATTGGAACGTGCTGCATTTTTCCTGCACTGGAACAAAGTAAAACACATCAAAAATGCACTGGAATGCATCAGCAATGCATCAAACACACTGGACCCTAGTATAGTAAAAAAAAAAACTAGAATGCATCCGGAAACGCATAAAAACCGCACCGTAACGCATCAAAAACACAGTAAAAATGTGCATGCAGAAACGCATGCGGAACGGATCTGGAGTGTGGTGTGAACCGGCCCCAAGAGGATCTTTTAAGTTTGTTATATTCGTTTTTTGATGCACAGTTCACAATTATTATTGCACACGTTTGTTTTCACAGCAGTGCATCACGTTTTTATGTTATTATTTGTTGAGGTCAGGAAGAGAGATGGCGATCTTCACCTTTTAATTCTTATTTATTTTCTTCAAGAGGGTCATTTTTCAAGGCCAATTAAAGCTCCCTTAATGACAAAAGTTTTGAAGAATTTTGTGACCAAAGTGTTCGCTATTGAGAATGGGACAAATATCTAAAGAGGACTCAGGAGAAAAGGGCTTTCTGGGTAATTGTACTGAGCACAGGTGAGTCAGCAGCACTAACGTGTAACACACCCAGTAGGTGGGAGCACACGGCGTGTCATGTGAAGAGGGACGGCTGTGCAGTGACCATACATTCCTTTGATGGTTGATTACACACAATGACACTGGGAACCTCAGGCAGGGGATGTAGCTCAGTGGTAGAGCGCATGCTTTGCATGTATGAGGCCCCGGGTTCAATCCCCGGCATCTCCACTTATTGCTGCTCTATTGTCGATCTCAATCTCTTGTCACTGAGATTTAACCACTTGCTGGTAGACACCTCTTGCTGCTCTATATGAGATATAGTAGTGGGTATATTTGGGGGGGGGGGGGGCTATGGGACCCTAACCCCTTCCATACCAAGCCTATTCTGGCACTCCTCTCCTACATGTAAAAATCATTTTTTTTGCTAAAAAATTACTCAACCAAACATATATAATTTTTTCAGCAGAGACCATAGGGAATAAAATGGCGGTCGTTGCAACTTTTTATGAATTACAGTATTTGCGCGGCAATTTTTCAAACGCTTTTTTGGGTAAGAAAAAAAAACAAAAACAAAAAAAAGATTTTTATTCATGAAAAACACGAGTTAGCCCAATTCTTTTATATAAATGTCAAAGATGATGTTACGCCGAATAAAGCGATACCCAACAGGTCACGTTTTAAAATTGCGCACTCTCGTGGAATGGCGCCAAACTTCAAAAATCTCCACAGGCGACGCTTTAAACATTTTTTTAATTATAGGTTACACGTGTAGAGTTAGAGAGTGTCTATTGCTAGAATTATTGTTCTCGCTCTAATCACATGTGGTTTGAACGCAGTTTACAAATGTGGGCACTATGCGTTTGCTTCTGTGTGTGAACACGTGGGGATGGGGGCGCTGTAAATTTTTTTTTTTTTTTTTTACACTTTCCCTTTAATTTTTTTTTTTTTGAACACTGATTCCTATGACAAGAAATGTAAATATCCCTTGAAATAGGGCATGACAGGTCCTCCTTATGGAGAGATCTGGGGACTATAAGGCCCCTTTCACACTGGGGCGGTGGGTGCGTCGGCGGTAAAGCGCTGCTATTTTTAGCGGCGCTTTACCGTCAATTTCGCAGCGCTATTCGGCCGCTAGCGGGGCGCTTTTAACCCCCCTCTAGCGGCCGAGAAAGGGTTAAATCCACCCGCAAAGTGCTGCCACAGCAGCGCTTTGCCGGCGGCAATGCATGAATCTATCCATTTGTCATATAGGGGTGGTGTGACAGGTGGGGCTTTATGGACGGGCCGCCCCTGCACTGAACACGGCTTTGAAATCGTGCAACTTGATCTGAACTCGCACGATTTCAAAGCTGCATTTCAGTACAACTTCAGGGGGTGACATGAAAGACATCAGTGTCGGGTTCATGCACAGAGGTCTATTGAAGTCGCACACCCCCAAGTCGCCAAAAGTAGCGCAGGTACTCCTTTTTTCTAGCAATAGGCTGTGATTTGACCTGTCAAATTGTGCCGATGTAAACGGGGGTCTTTTTTTTTATTTTTATTTTTTTTAGTATCAGTTTATTTTTAGGGAGGTCCACTCTAAAAAAAAAAAAAAAATACGTAAAAATGCTCCTAAAAATCTGAAAAAATAAATTGAAAAAAAAAAAATTTTTTTTACTTACCAGAAATGGCTGCTGCTAGGGAGATCATCCTAATCTGCCACTTCCTACTCCACGGTGATCTTCATTCTTCTCCTCCTCGCGTTGTCTTCTGAGGAATGGGGCGCGCTGTGTCCTGGGAACTGTGTGCGTGTCCCAGAACACAGCCGGCCATTCACAAAGCGCCACGCGACTCGCGCATGCCCAGTACGAAACGGGCAGTGAAGCCGCAAGGCTCCACTGCCTGTTTCCCTTGGTTAGAATGGCGGCACAGGGACCCGATGGATGGATCAGCGTCGGGAGGCCGACATCGCGGGCACCCTGGACAGGTAAGTGCCCTTATTAATAGTCAGCAGCTACAGTGTGTGCAGTTGCTGACTTAATTTTTTTTTCAGCTGAACCTCCGCTTTAAGAAAAAAGCAGATAGAACATACAGGAATATTCAAAATAGTTATTGATTTTTTTTATTTTTTGAGGATAGAGTGGAGATGGGTTAGATCAGCTATGAGGTTTTTTTTTTGGTGGTCTGTGTCCTTGTTAAAGTGCTTGTATACTCCGTTTGCACATTTTTACCTACAGGTAAGCCTATAACAAGGCCTATGATAAGGCTTACCTGTAGGTAAAATGAATATCTCCTAAGCCTGTACGGTTTAGGAGATCTTCACCCTGCATGAGGCCGCTGTCAGAGGAGCATGCGCTCTGAAGGACCGGCGGATAATACCGGACCTTGCCGGAACAGAGGACTCCCGTGTGGTTGCGTGACGTCATAGCGGAAGGAACGCAGAGGGAACATGTCAGTTCCCTCAACCGTGACCAGAAGGCGGTGCGGGCGCTTCGTTCTAAGCTAAGTATTTCATAATGAGCTAGTATGTGGTGCATAGCTCATTATGCCTTTGCCTTGCAGGTTTTTTTTTTTTTGTCAGGGCATACAACTGCTTTAAGGAGATTCACCCTCTCGATCTGTCCTGCTTACCATCATCATGTAAAAGTAAAAAAAAACATTTTGGGTTGTCCCCAGAAAAGTAAGGGGAAATCTTTTCAGATGAAGACACGTGACCGTGTCGTAACGCGTAGGGATTGGCTGGAGCGACACACAGTATCTGAAGCACAAGTGAGAGGGCGCTGAGAACGCCAGATCGTTTTTTCGTTTACTTTGCCTGTTTTAATCATACTAAATGTAAGAGTAATACTTAATAAATGCTACCCCTTTGATTTTAAAAAAGTTAATACACTAGTGGAGCTTCCTTTCTCCTCCCCCCCACCTATTTTATCTCACCAACACTGAGTTTACTAGAGCGGAACTGCAGGGAAAGGAACGCTGGAGGAGATATAGCATAGAAAAGAAGAAGCTGCCAGAACACCACTTCTATACAAAGACATACTACTGAATGCCTGATTATCTCCTATGTAAGGTGATAGTTCTGTGAGACCACACTGGGAGACACCCACAGCAGAAAGATTTTTCATCACAAAAGAACCTTTATAAGAACTATTCACAGATATTTTTTAAAAATTCACTCACCTATACTAGATTCACTTTGACAGCACAAAATCTGCACAGAATCACACGAACAAAAACGGACTTTTTAGGAAATTTTTTATGAACTTATTATTTATTATTTAAGACTGCACATTTATATTATGCAATTTTAGATTCCACGTTTGTTTTATTTGCACGGTTTATTGTCAGCGGAACCTTAGAAGATTACAATTGATATATGAACTTTTATCTAAATGTGGATCAGCATTTGTGAACTATAGAAGATTGTATGGTTATATTATCACCACATTATGTTACAGACTTATGCACATGCTAGTCACAGGGTGGTATAATTATTATAGTCTATGCTGCTTTTTTCCACACCTTCCAATTAATTGCAGTAACCACCATATGCCTGGAAAGGGAATTCATTATTCAGCAGTCATTAGAGTTTGAACTTTATTTCACAAATATTGCGCGAAATTTTATTTAATATTTATTCCAATAGTGTTTTGTGTGAACACCCTCATTTTGCGGCAATATTAGTATTTATGCACATCAGTTTATTTAATACAGCACTTTTTATTTTGATCACCTTTATTGTGTCACATCCACTAGCGCGAAGGAAAACATTTACACAAACAATCTTTCAATAGAGACACTAGTTCTGTGACCTGGCTCCCCTCCCCCCCCCCCCCCCAAGGGATTTCCTTAAAGTGGAGTTCCACCAAAAAAAAAAAAATTCATTAATGTACATAAAGAAATTAAAAAAAAAAAAAAGAATTTTTTTTTTTTTTTACTCACCTCTAAATACCTGTTGCTAGGGGGTCCCTCGTAGTCTGCCTCCTTCAGTGCCTGGGCTCTTGACGTCACTTCCCTCAGCGCAGGAAGGGAGATCACCTCTCCCCCCTCCCTCTAGGCAGTCATCAGGGACACATCACAGGTCCCAGATGACTGTGCGGCCAATCACGGCGCCTGCATTTACAATGCTGGCACTGCCGGGTGGAGGCGGAGACGAGCGGGGCTTCAATGCCCTGCATCACTGGACCCCGGGACAGGTAAGTGTCCGATTATTAAAAGTCAGAAGCTGCAGTATTTGTAGCTGCTGACTTATTTTATTTTATTTTTTTTAAGCTGCACTCCGCTTTAAGTACTTCCTGTGTGCGCTATAACCCGAAAAAACCGATACAGCGCAGGCTTACTTTGCCGGGAGGCTGTCATGTCTTCTTCCCTTCGGACTCAGCTGGTCACAGACCGCGGTAAAGGGGCCAATCACAGCAGCCCTATACCACGTGATCAGCTGTGTACGACAGCTGATTACCATGTTAACAGAAGCTGGTTATCTTTTCTTTCTGCCCATCAGTGAAAGCGAAAAATGACCTGTTTGCAAAATTTTTATAACAAACTACGAAAACAAAAAATTTTCCAAATTTTTGGTCTTTAGTTTGTGTCGCAAAAAATAAAAACCCAGTGGTGATCGAATACCAACAAAAGATAGCTCTAATAGTATGAAAAAAAAAAAAAAAAAAAAAAAATGATCGCTTCTCCTCTCAGCCAATCAGGTGACGGGTCTCAGGACCCGCTTCCCGATTGGCCGGGGAGGAGAACCAGGAAGACAATAGCGAATATTAATTCACTATTATCACACAACTGGGTGGGCTCAGGGCGCAGTGCTCTGCGCTTCGAGCCCACCCTTTTTTTAAGCCAATTAGAGCATCGGGCTCCAATCGTGCGCTTCAAAAAAAATAAATAAATAAAATAAAAACACACATTGGAATCCATACGTCCGGCGCCCTGCATGTAGATTAGGGCCAGGTGCATGGATTAGTGGGGGGCGGCGGCCCTGCGCTCCGTATGGATAGGCCAGCACTGCCTTAGATACTACTCATCTAAGTTCACTGGCTCAAACATGAATTCTTGGCCCAACAAAATAGCCAGAATTATGCTTTTGGTGAAGGGAGGTAACTTCCATAGCCACTTACCTTTTAATACCGTTTTCCCAGCTGGTCTGATAGGTGCTATGAGAACCGAGCAGCTGCTGTGGCTTGATGGTGCACCCAAAGATTCAGATTGAGAATACTTTATTAATCCCAAAGGGAATTTTTTTTTTTTTTTAACCATGTTTTATTTGAACACATTCAACACTCACAAATTAACGTAAAGTTGTAATCTACAAAAACAGTCAATTACAGCTTCCAACTTCATAGATCAAAGGGAAATTTTAATTTAAAAAAAAGGGTACTTACCTTTAGGACAGTATGTGCCTGGGGGAGGAATGCCTGGAACACAGACTGCTTGTATTCCAGACATTTGGCCCTGGGTGCATACAGTGCATCCAGAAAGTATTCACATCACTTCACTTTTTTCACATTTTGTTATGTTACAGTCTTATTCCAAAATTGATTAAATTAATTATTTTCCTCAAAATTCTACAAACAATCCCCCATAATGACAACGTGAAAGAAATATGTTTGAAATCTTTGCAAATTTATTAAAAATAAAAAAATTTAAAAAATGTAAAGAATCCCATGTACATCAGTATTCACAGTTTTTCCCATGACATTCAAAATTGGTCCATCCTGTTTCCACCGATCATCCTTAAGATGTTTCTACAACTCGACTGTTGATTGGACATGATTTGGAAAGGCACACACATGTCTATATAAGGCCCCACAGTTAACAGTGCATGTCAGAGCACAAACCAAGCCATGAAGTCCAAGGAATTGTCTGTAGACTTCCGAGACAGGATTGTATGGAGGCACAGATCTGGGGAAGGGTACAGAAAAATGTCTGCATCATTGTAGGTACCAATGAGCACAGTGGCCTCCATCAGTAAATGGCAGTTTGGAACCACCAGGACTTTCTAGAGCGGGCCGGGCCAGCCAAACTGAGCGATTGGGAAAAAAGGCCTTGGGAGGTGACCAAGAACCCGATGGTCACCCTTTCTTTGTGGAGAGAGGAGAACCTTCCAGAAGAACAACCATCTCTGCAGCACTCCAGGCCTGTATGGTAGAGTGGCCAGACGGAAGTCACTCCTCAGTAAAAGACACATGACAGCACACCTGGAGTTTGGCAAAAGGCACCTGAAGGACTCTCAGACCATGAGAAACAAAATTATCTGGTCTGATGAAAGATTGAACTCTTTTGGGCTGAATGGCAAGCGTCATGTCTGGAGGAAACCAGGCACCGCTCATCACCTGGCCAATATCATAGCTACAGTGAAGCATGGTGGTGGCAGCATCATGCTGTGGGGATTTTTTTTTTTTTTTTTTAGCAGCAGGAACTGGGAGACTAGTCAGAATCGAGGGAAAGATGAATGCAGCAATGTACAGAGACATCCATGATGAAAACCTGCTCCAGAGCGCTCTGGACCTCAGACTGGGACGAAGGTTCATCTTCCAACAGGACAACGACCCTGAGCACACAGCCAAGATAACAAAGGAGTGGCTACGGGACAACTCTGTGAATGTCCTTGAGTGGCCCAGCCAGAGCCCAGACTTGAACCCGATTGAACATCTCTGGAGACATCTGAAAATGGCTGTGCACCGACACTCCCCCATCTAACCTGATGGAGCTTGAGAGGTCCTGCAAAGAAGAATGGGAGGAACTGCCAAAATATAGGTGTTCCAAGCTTGTAGCATCATACTCAAAAAGACTTGAGGGTGTAATTGGTGCCAAAGGAGCTTCAACAAAGTATTGAGCAAAGGCTGTGATAAGTACATGGGATTTTTTTTTTTCTCTTTTTTTTCATTTTCAATACATTTGCAAAGATTTCAAACTTCTTTCACGTTGTCATTATGGAGTATTGTCTGTAGAATTTTGAGAAAAATAATGAATTTAATCCATTTTAGAATAAAGCTGTAACATAAAATGTGGAAAAAAATGAAGCACTGTAACTGTCCTAAACAACTCCGGTGCACCATGCAGCCCAGCTGTCATTCTCAGACTTTTACAGGCTGCCTGCAGCAGGGCTGGGTGGTGGACCCTGAACCCTTCCATCTGCAACTACACTTGGGACCTTATGCACCGGGGGCTAAATGCCCAATATGCATGACTCCTTACACTACTTTAATGCTCCACTCCTGAATTTATACATCTGAACGCACCACTGTTCATCCATACTCACCGATCAGCGTACACACCAGCAGAACAGTCAGAGACCGGAAGTCCAGAGACATCTGCTGGTTGAGCTCTGACAGTGCATTGATTACAATGAGAACTGATAGCACAGCCTGGAAAAGCCAGGTGTCTGCAGGAAGGTCATCAGGAAAGCCAGGAGCAGGAAATAGGCCCCATGAAGTACACATGTGTGGATGGCATTCAGATTCCCTCCTGGAATAGTGTGGATAGTAATACACAATAATTATACAAGACAGATCTTCAAGGTTTATGTATCACTTTCTATACGTCACAGGTGGGAAACATGTAGCTTGACAGGTAAGGCGCCTTTCACACTTGTGCGACTTGTCCTGTGACTGCAAAGTCGCATGACAAGTCATACCCCCATGATTTCCAACGGGTACCGTTCATATCTGTGCAACTTCAAAATAGTCCCTGCACTACTTTGTTCCGACTTTGATGCGACTTTGATGCGGGAGGGCACACCGGACAGCGTGCAGGGGGGGGGGGGTCAGGAGGGCACACCGGACAGCGTGCAGGGGGGGGGGGTCAGGAGGGCACACCGGACAGCGTGCAGGGGGGGGGGGGGTCAGGAGGGCACACCGGACAGCGTGCAGGGGGGGGGGGGTCAGGAGGGCACACCGGACAGCGTGCAGGGGGGGGGGTCAGGGAGGGCACACCGGACAGCGTGCAGGGGGGAGGGGTCAGGAGGGCACACCGACAGCGTGCAGGGGGGGGGGTCAGGAGGGCACACCGGACAGCGTGCAGGGGGGGGGGGTCAGGAGGGGCACACCGGACAGCGGTGCAGGGGGCAGGGGGCGCGGGGTCAGGAGGGCACACCGGACAGCGTGCAGGGGGGGGGGGTCAGGAGGGCACACCGGACAGCGTGCAGGGGGGGGGTCAGGAGGGCACACCGGACAGCGTGCAGGGGGGGGGGGGTCAGGAGGGCACACCGGACAGCGTGCAGGGGGGGGGTCAGGAGGGCACACCGGACAGCGTGCAGGGGGGGGGTCAGGAGGGCACACCGGACAGCGTGCAGGGGGGGGGGGGGTCAGGAGGGCACACCGGACAGCGTGCAGTGGGGGGGGGTCAGGAGGGCACACCGGACAGCGTGCAGGGGGGGGGGGGGTCAGGAGGGCACACCGGACAGCGTGCAGGGGGGAGGGGGGTCAGGAGGGCACATCGGACAGCGTGCAGGGGGGGGGGGTCAGGAGGGCACACCGGACAGCGTGCAGGGGGGGGGGGGTCAGGAGGGCACACCGGACAGCGTGCAGGGGGGGGGGGGGTCAGGAGGGCACACCGGACAGCGTGCAGGGGGGGGGGGGGGGGGTCAGGAGGGCACACCGGACAGCGTGCAGGGGGGGGGTCAGGAGGGCACACCGGGACAGCGTGCAGGGGGGGGGGGGGTCAGGAGGGCACACCGAGACAGCGTGCAGGGGGGGGGGGTCAGGAGGGCACACCGGACAGCGTGCAGGGGGGGGGGTCAGGAGGGCACACCGGACAGCGTGCAGGGGGGGGGGGGGGGTCAGGAGGGCACACCGGACAGCGTGCAGGGGGGGGGGGGTCAGGAGGGCACACCGGACAGCGTGCAGGGGGGGGGGGTCAGGAGGGCACACCGGACAGCGTGCAGGGGGGGGGGGTCAGGAGGGCACACCGGACAGCGTGCAGGGGGGGGGGGTCAGGAGGGCACACCGGACAGCGTGCAGGGGGGGGGTCAGGGAGGGCACACCGGACAGCGTGCAGGGGGGAGGGGGGTCAGGAGGGCACACCGGACAGCGTGCAGGGGGGGGGGTCAGGAGGGCACACCGGACAGCGTGCAGGGGGGGGGGGGGGGGTCAGGAGGGCACACCGGACAGCGTGCAGGGGGGGGGGTCAGGAGGGCACACCGGACAGCGTGCGGGGGGGGGGGGGGGGGTGTCAGGAGGGCACACCGGACAGCGTGCAAGGGGTCAAGAATGCGTGTTGCATAGGTTAGTAGACTAACAAAAAATTACCTCACAACCAGAGTCAAAATCCACCCCTCCACTAGTAGAGATTCCCTCCCATGGCACAGATTCTCTCTAGTACAGCTCTCCCTCCCCCAGAAAAACTGACACAGAGGCGTTTGTAGTCATGTGACAAGTAAAACAATAAAAAAGGAATTTTACAAAGTCATGTGTCAACTTTCCTAAAGTGGCACAGCAGTTTTCAAGTGCCATGGGCTGTTTTGTTGTGCCTTTTTTTCTACTTCTACTGAACACAGAAAGTTTACTTCTCTATAGGGAATATTTAGAAATGGTAAATGTTACTCAGGCAGTTACCTGATAATTATACCTGGTTTTTGAATTGCTCTCAAAAAAATAAAAAGTGTACTTCCTGTGCCTAGGCACCCTTGTACCCTGGGCCTCAGTTGCATCTGTAGGGAGATCGCCGCCTCTGACTGCTAGCCTCACCAGATTTGGAGTGAGATTTGGTCGATGTCACTTCTGTGCTGCTCACTGTTCTCCTTGCTAGAGAGAAAGCTGTATCTGAGGAGCAAGGCAAGGATCTCCCTGCTTCATCCATTCTGTGGATCTGTGCTTCCTCTACCTTTACCCCACACCAGATTCCTGCTCACTGTTATTGCTGGAGATGAAGCTGTACCCGAGGACCTACAATGCAAGGACCTCCCTGCTTCTGTATCATCCATTCTGTGGACCAAATAAGGCATGGTAAGTGGAGATGAGGAAAAAGTCAGCTGCAGGGAGCCTACAGGCAATACTGGGAACTTGCTCTTTTTGCTCTGTCTGCCTTTTTGGGACACAGCTTCTGCAGTGCAGGTAACGCTTAAAGGCTGTACTACAAGTACCAGCATTCTCTGCACCTCCAAAAGTGTTTCAGACAGGCCTGCTAGGTGGGCCACTGGTAAATGCTTCTTCGGCTCATGAGCCCCTCTCATGGCTGCTCATATAGACATGCATGGACACAAAGCACAGTTATATCCATTGCAGATTTCTCTGGCCCATACAAGTCATCCTTTGCTTCCCATAGTCCTGTTACGCTACGGTAGGTGCTGATGTGTCCTGCAAGTCAGTCAGCCATCTACTGGCACGCTGGGACTCGTGAACTGTTCTAGTGTGCCAAAGAAACCCCAGAACTTGTAGAAAGGATGCAACCGGTGGACACTCACCTGCCCAGCTGATGAAGCCTTGTATGTAACTCAGCCTATGCTCCACGCTGTGGTGCATGTGGTCCATGACATACAGCACCGTGCTCAGGACTCTGGTTCATACGATGAAGTTTCTCCATCAGTACATTATAGTACTCGGCACTTCTGTTCTGATAGGCCAGAAAGAGGGCCAGGGTTCGACTCTGTACAGACAAATAGGAACTGTAAAGGCTGGCATTACCTCTAATAACTATCCCCTATCAAGCTGTACTCTGGGGGAAAGCCAGTTCAAGTCTTAAATTCCTGCACTCACATCTACAGAACATCTGGTCAGACCAAGAGAAACTAGGATAAGAAGCCATAACTCCATTTTACTAAAGGGACACAAAGTAGAAAGTCTCACAGTAGCACAGAGTAGGGTCTCCTGGATGGCCGAAATGCCCAGATACTTTCTAAATTCAGAGCCATTTATCCAACTCTCCATCCAGAACTGCCCAACTATTCAACCATTTCTAACTTAGATACAGCTTATTGTCCTCTAAGCCAGGCTCCAGAGGTCAGGATTCCCTATTCTGCACAGGCAATGACCCTAAAACAGCTGCACACAAGCTGACATAACTATAATTGGAGAGAAGCCCAGACTGTGTGCTACATGTCCACATCCTAGCAAATCTTACAACTATGAACAAAACAGTCATAGACTTTGTGTGGAGAAATCAAGCATCATAAAAAACAATAGTACCCTTAAAAACCTAATAAGATATGTTTTTTCCTCCAGAATCATAGTTGGGTAGATGCAGCATCGGTCCCCCCGCTGTCTACACTGAGAAGCGAGCTATCGAACACCGCCAATGGCTCGGTTCTCTCACCTCCCCTAGCGGAGAGCTACTGTCAGTCGGCAACTCTCCGCTTTTGCTCCCCCCGCGGTCATTGGAGCGCTAAGCTGTGGAGGGGTGGGGGAGCGGCCCATCTCAATCTCTCAGCGGGGAGCTGTGAGGCTGAGACGGGCATCAGTCCAGGCACCTGGTGGATCCAGACTGTCCGTGATGACGCGGTGCCTGGTCTGATTTCTGTGACGTCAGCAGAGAGCGGACTTCAGCCCGCTCTCTGCTGAAAACGGGTCACTGGAGTGCAAAACGCATTGCACTCCTGTGACCTATAGGAGAAGCCCAGCCAAAACAAGCTCAGGCTGGACTGCCTTTTAAACATTAAAAATGACTCTATATGGGTGTTCACAACATGCAAAGATTCCAATTACAGTTCACATGTGGACTTGACATGATTTGGGGATCCCTTCAGGAGCACATGTGACAGAATCAGTAACACTGGAACCCACACCTAATCTTTAACAGAGTAAGATGAGCCCAGTAGGGTAGACGAATTCATAGCGTATGTTGCCCATATGGCTTAACTCATTCGCACCTCTATGGGCAACCTACAATACATACGCTATGAATTCCAGTCTACCCTACTGGCTGATATTACTCTATTAAAGATTAGGAGTGGGTCCCAGTTGTACTGATTATGTCACATGTGCTCCTACAGCAGGGGTAGGCAACCTGGGGGCCCTCCAGCTCTTATGAAACTACATTTCCCATGAGGCTTTGCAAGGCTGGCAGTTACAATTACTCCCAGAGGCATGATGGGACTTGTAGTTCTGCAACAGCTTAAGGGCCCCAGGTTGCCTACCCCTGTCTTACAGGATTCTCGAAACGCGTTGAGTCCACATGTGAACTGTGATCAGAATCTTTGCATGCTGTGAAACCCTATGTGGAGAGCAATTTTAATGTTGTGTAAGATTTTTAATGGTAGAAAGCACTCAGTTTCTCTTTTATATGTCCACACAAAGTCCATGACTATATATTCTGTTCATAGTTATGCAAGCTGACATAAATGGCAGTTTTCTGATGGCTGGCTATGTTGCACATGGATGTGGGAACCAGAAAACTCACCCATTTTGAAAGTAGACCTTCCTGGGATCTAGTTCGGACCTCAGAAAGATCAGCTAGGATGGCCTTGTGTCCCTGCATGTAGCTCAGTATCCTGTTCTGTTAGATGATGGCTCACATTCTCTGTAGGAGTGATTAAGAAAAAATAATATCTGGAAGCCAAACAGATAACATGAAGCTCAACAAGGACCACTGTAGTACAATCACTAGGTGTTAAAACGGAAATAAAGGGGACTATTTTGTATGGACCACCCAGCTACCCTCTGATAAGAATTTTGCTGGGAGAACATGCATATTACACTGCATTGACTGGTACTCCCCCACCACAAGGATTTTTTCTCCCAAAAGATTTGTTCTTCTGGATCAACTGTGTAGGTGCCCTGCACCAAGCTGCAGTTTCCATGACCAGATCGTTTTTTTCTGTAGCTATGCTGTGGCCAACCCAAGCTTTGTTTAGGTTTTTTGTGTTCATTGGATTTGTCCTATGCACAGGGGATCAATTGCGTCTGCCTGCTGAGTGTTCTTCAGTAATTACAGGTGAGAGATTACAATGTATTGGATTATGATAATTTATTCTGGCTTACTGGGGGGGGGTTTGTTTCAGTGATAAGTTTTGAAGTAGTGAGGTCCTTTCCTTTGAGACTGCTGCCCAAGGAAGGATACAGCTGAGAAGGGTCCTCGTCTCCCAAGGTCCTGTGCCTGGGGATGAAAGCTGTGAGATGTGCATTGCCTCCTGGGCCATTTGGGCATGAAAGCTGTGAGGACGTACAATTACCTCCTGGGCCCTCTGCCTGGAAGAGAACGCCACAAGAGTTTTGCTTCCTAGCTGCCCATTCTGGACCTACAGTCCTAAATCTGACTAGTGGCAACGGTCAAAAGAACTTAAAGAATCTAAGCTGGATCATGGTAGAGATACTGGATACGCTAAGGATACTGGAAGATTGTAGCCCATTTGGGCCTAAAGGATTCTTGGGGGAAGTCTGTAGCAGGATTTTTGGGTATCCTAAACTCTAACCCCCCAAGATAAGCAAGCCAACAAATTGGAAAATTAAGCCTGACAGCACTAAAGTCTGATTTTCATTACTGGTGGGTCAGTGAGCGACTACGTGCAGCTGCAGGGCAGGTCACCTTTGGGAAGGCTAGGAGCTTGTGAAAGCCAGAAGATCCTGAGGAGGGGCAAATTACTACATGTGGGGTTTGGTGTTTTTCCTGAGTGCAGATTTTTTTTTTCTACTGGTTGAATTGGCTAGGTTACCAAGTCACTGGGAGAATTGTTTACCCCATTTTCTTGGTGATCCCTTCTATCATTTCTGCCACCAAGTGGTGCCCACTAGCGATCAGGGCCTTCTCCTCGGTCAGCAGCTCCAGGTTGCCCGCTGATTGAAGTCTCCATCTTCTCCTGGTTGGGTCTGCAACTGCTCCTGCTGGCTCAAGATATCACTCTGGCTGCTCAGAACCTTCTGTAGTTGACTCAGAGGTCAGTTCCTTCAGCTCTTCTTGCCCATCCTGCCAACAGAGACAGCAACATCAACTCAGTGGATATCAGCTACACAAGCTTTACCAGCGGAAGTATGGTTGCAAATACAACCACCTACATTCAAGTTTCTGATTGGGTTAACATCTGTTACATGAATCTGCATTGTGCCACCCCACTGATGCATTATGTGCAGAATCCATGACAGGTGCTGAAACCAGAACACACACACCTCCATCCACACCAATTTGAGTTTTGTATGGTTGCTGGCACTTGCCAACTTCTTTTATCTCTAGAGGGACTTTAGTGGTAAAATGCCTCCACTAGCTTTCATAGATACCTGTGCAAAAGTCAAAGCCATTACAAAGCCAAAATGCCCGGTGTCCCTTGTACCACCCATGGATCTCCATAATGTAAAATACATTATCAGGGAGTCCAGCTGCAGAATGTAACAGCTCCCTTATGACCTGTGGGTGGGGACCAGGACCCCAACTTCTGTGAGGACAGACCACCTTTGAAGGCTCCAAGAGATGACAGACAGGTGATTAGAGACTCCCAGATAAGAAACTGGCAGGAGACTCGAAGTGCTGCTACCCTAAAAGTCAAAAGGACGGGGGGGTGTGGCCTAACGAAGCATGGAGTAGGACGCACATGTGAGGAGTTCCGACCTAATCCTGCAAACTCTAATTTGTTTCTGTGACCCTGGGATATCCTGTTTGACCGGAACTACCTTGGGAAAGATCCCCTGTCTGGCCCTATGTCTCTGCATAAGACTCAAGAGGCCACCTTGACAATACTGGATAAATACCACAGCAGGGCAAAGACAACTCAGGGGGAAGATGGTGGCTAGAGGCACTTACATTCTGCCATACATTGCTGACTGCCCAAATTGAGGTGGTTAAGGTAGACATCTCGCTCATTAGGCAAGACTTCCAGAGGCTTCGAGAGTGGGTAAAAACAGCCGAGACCCGACTGGGTGAAAGGGAAGATGCCAGACAGGATCGGAGCACATGCAACTAAAGATCAACCAACTCCTGAATAAACAGGATGATATGGAGAACAGGCTCTGGAGATGTAATCTCCGCTTCATCTGGCTCCCTGAGGGTGCGGAAGGTAAAGACCCAACTAGACCCAGATCTTAGATCATTATAGGCTAATATGGCATATCGCTTCCGATAATTTAGGGATTCCCAAACACGACTTCACTTTCCGAATTCTAGCAGGTCTCCAATACAGAGATCTGGAGCACAAGAGGCATATACTACTTATACCACATACTATCCAATGGGTGAAACCTTTGATAACCTCCAAAATACATTCATGCTTCCAATTTCATGTTTTTTTTAGATACCTACAGGTCTGACATGCTGTACATTCTCAGTTCCCTCAATCCCTTCCACAGCCCACCTCGAATGCCCATTATGGCCAGTGGTTAAAGGCACAGACCCACAAAAATTGATCTTCGACTTTTACAGCATGCTCATCACCCCTTCATCTACTAAATTAGCATATGATGTTAAATCACACTGGGAAAGGGAGAGGTGGGAACACTTAGAGGACAAAGAATGAGAGAGAGAGAGAGAGAGAGAGAGAGAGAGAGAGAGAGAGAGAGAGGAGAGAGAGAGAGAGAGAGAGAGAGAGAGAGAGAGAGAGAGAGAGAGAGAGAGAGAGAGAGAGGAGAGAGAGAGAGAGAGAGAGAGAGAGAGAGAGAGAGAGAGAGAGAGAGAAGAGAGGAGGAGAGAGAGGAGAGAGAGAGAGAGAGAAGAGAGAGAGAGATGGAGAGAAGAGAGAGGAGAGAGAGAGAGAGAGAGAGAGAACTTTAAGAATTGCTCGATTTTGGCAGGGACACCCCACCACATGCTTAGATATGTAACTGAGAGGCGGGCACGTTACCTTCACTTGATATGGGCCATGCCCATTACTCCAGGGTTTCTGGAAACAGATTGTGGATTTTCCTGCATGATACTATGGGCTCCCTCCTGGACTCCTAGATCCCAAACAATTCTTGTTGGGGATATTCCTTGACTCTGATATGGATAAATTTCCAAAGACATTCTTGCCAAGGAACGCTGTTCTCGGCCAGGAAAATTATTGCCAGCCAATGGATGAGACCATTACCCTCTAGCTTTAATGACTGGAAGACAGACAAATACACTACCCTACAAAAAAATTCATATAGATCAACAAAGGGTGCCCGGACCAGTACAATAAAATCTGGGAGGCAGATGGCTATGAGCCACAGCAACCTGCACAGAATCGGAGTCTTAAGGTCTTAAATAAATGCAACTCAATGGCCCCGACTCAAAGATGATGCGCATTAACCCTATGGGAATAGACATTTCCTTCTTGCTAGATGGCTTTTTTCCTTTATATGTTTTGACCTATAAACCAAGAGATCAGTCTATGTACACAAGATATCCAAGCCTCTAATGTGTAATTGTTTGTATTGCCTTATATCATGCAAAATTATGTTCAATATGTACATTGTTTTAACAACAAAAAAAAAAGTTTGAAACCAAAAAAAAGTCAAAAGGACAAATTATGTTACCTTCAGGATTTTTCATTGCTTCAAGCTGGCTCACAGCTGTGTGCACCAATGTGTTACACTGTGATCTCTGTGCGCCGACGGAAATGCAACTGGCGGGGTGGCATAACAGACAGAGCGTGCCCGATTGCTGACTATATGGAGTAAGCGTTCCAGGTATCAGGATCCATAGAGGACGTGCATTCTGCAAGGGTTCTGACCAATGACAAAAGCTGAATCAGGCAATGCCAACAAGCAGATCAGAATGCATAGAGAGAGAATTACTAAATCCACCAGTCCGGTGGATGATCAAATAATAAATTCTACCCCTTAAACCAAGATGGCGATCAACCTTCACTGGAACCACGAAAGGACATAGCTCTTCATAGCAGCAAATGTAAAACTATCTTGAGCTGCCTGTGTGTTACCCAGGTGACTAACAAACCACAGGCACACCCAACGCCTAGAGTTGACAGGTACATGTGGGCACTCAACCCTTCCCACACAATGTGCCTAGAAGTCTTAACACCCTCTAAGAGGGCTAATAAGCTCACAAAAAACCCATTACACACCCGGGACTTCTGATTGCCAGATCACCCCCCTCCTTCCCTACACACTTCTCATGGTCCACCTGGGTACATCTACCGCCTGGGCACACCACCCCAGTACAGGCAGACTTTAGCTATACTGTACACTTCAAAGAATGAACTAAGCACTGCCCTGTTTCCTGTCAGAGGTACTGGGGGGATTCTTCCAGATTAAGCTTTACACCACCAGGGATTAAGAACCACCTCTCTTGGCTCTACCTTAATGGCCAGGGCTGTTTTCTAATGAGCATCATAGGCCCCCTGAGCAAAGTAATGCACATTGGAGCCTTACCAGCCTCTTCCAATTTTACGCACCTACTCTCAAGAATTAAAGTATAAATAGCTGATAGAAATAAACATGCATTAGAACTTTCTGAATGTTTTATTTTAAACATGCCATAAACTGAAGACTAAAACAAAGCGCACAGTACAGGGGGTGGCAGAAGGGCAAAAAGTACAGGTTCTGGGACACTGGCCATCCCGGGACGCTTAGTAAGAAGCGTGACTTTCCCAGCAGATTTGGGGACAGTTGGCAAGCATGATGTAATGCAAGATTATCATAGGGCCCCCATGCACCTTGACAGTGCAAAAGGATTGAGACAGCACTGCTCGATGCTTTTGCGTTCTCTTGCTTGGCTCTCCTGTGGTCCCCCCCTTAACCATCCCCTCTGCTTTTATCGAATTACACTGCACTCTGGGGTCACTTCTTACCCCAGTCCTTCTCTCTCTAGTGCATCAATTAGCACCCTCTCCCCACTCTGTCACTGTTGCTCTTGTTTTCTCCAGTATTCAGGTGTTTTTTTTTCCTGTACCTCTTCCTAAAGGTCTCAGTGCCTCCAGTCTGTCCTGTAGCACAGTGGTTCTCAACCTCAGTCCTCAAGTACCTACAACGGCCATGTTTTTAGGTTTTCCTTTACTTTGCACCGCTTCTTTAAATCAATATCAATGACACGGTATTGATAAGCGCTGTATTTATCTAGGGGAAGTTCC